>NW_007726547.1:473530-486849 GCF_000696425.1 Galeopterus variegatus
GGGCGGAGGCATCTATGTTATCTTTACTGATAATGTCATTTTTCCTCAGAGATGTGTGTTGAGTACATGTATTTGTCTATTTCATATGGTCAATAGCCCTAACTAGAGTGTAAGATCCCCAAGGGTGGGACTGTGTCTGTCTTCCTCACTGTTTCATCCTCAGGGCCTGGAACAGTACCTGGAAGAGGAAATACAGTTGATTTTCATTAAGCACGGTGGTTATGTTCTATGAAGTCTCTGCAAACACTGAATTAGCAAATACTGAACCACAGCCCCTAGGGGAACTCTAGGCTTAGGAAGAGCCTCTGATCACAACACTGTCATCAACCAATCAATATACAATCTTGTTTTATATGTGCTTCTGTTTAATGACACCTTATTTAATACATATTGTAGATTCATTAACTTTAAACTTAATGGCCAACACGACGATACCTACCATGTACCTGAATGAAGCTTACCTGACACGTGTAATTTTCTCTGCAAGCACCATCAACCTCCCTCCTTTTATCGACCCATATTTTTGAGTCCCGTATCCCCAGGGATTTCGTAGTATACAAGGTAGACCTGACTTCTTTCCTTGCAGAGTTTTCAGTACAATGGAAAAGGCAGAGAGATGAGCTAGTCCTTTACTGCATAAGCATGGTAGTTCAGAAGTACGGAGCACTGCAGGAGCACCTAAGAGGGCACGTTCTTTAAGAGCACTAGCAAAGACATCAAGAAAGAAGGGGCATTACATTTTACCTATTATCCTTTCTCACTCTCTTTTGTGCCACCTCTCTTAGAAAGCCTCTGACCACTTCTACGTAAGCTTCCTTTACACCTGCCTGTTCCTATCGTCGTGTTTGCTACACTGTCATCATAAGTCTTCGGATCTGCCTCCCCATGGGTACACAGCTCCTAGAGAACAACACTGTGCTTTTCACTGCCATATCCCCAGAACGGAGGCCCTTAACAAACGTGCCGAACCCAGTGAAGAAGTGAATGAATAAGACATCAAAAAGATGAAGCATTCATGTCTGTCTGTTTTTGGTTTTGTTTCAGGGTGATGATGTTGGCATTTGGGCCAGTGGGATGGGGAGGAAAGAAAAGAAAATGCAAGCAGAGAAAACTGCAGGGGCGAAGGCCAGGCACTGAAATCCAAGAGCATTAAAGAAATGTCAAGAAATTCAGTAGGGCTATATTGTAGAGTTAAACATGTGACTGAGAATGATGAAGAGAGGGATAAGTTGAAGCCTCCAAATTTTAATGCACACACAAACCACCTAGCGATCTCATTAAAGTGATTCAGTAGGTCTTGGGAGGGTAAGACCTGAAATTCTACATTTCGGTGTCCCAGTGACATCAGTACTGCTGGGCTGAGCACCACACTTTGCGACTCTGAGCAGCAGAACTATGTCATGCCCCCCCAAAAATTTCAGCTGTGATCAAAACTTTGGACTTCATGCTGAGGGCCCTGGGCCCTCATTTTTCAGCTCAATTTACTCTATCCCTCAAGTCTTGGCCCTCTTCAATTCATCCTCTAGGAAGTACCCATAATGCCTTTTGTAAACCACAAATCAGATGTCAGATGTCATGACTCAGAATTCTTGGTCTGGTTGGGTGACAGTACCATTAGTTTAAGCCCTGACACTTGCCCTCTGTGATCTGAAAAACATCTCTCAACCCTTATGCTCAGATCCAACCGGAACACACTGAAGCTACCAGAAGGCCATGGGCTCCTCCAGGCCTCTCTCCTTTACTGCCTTTTCCACCCCCTCTTCACCTAGAGTCAGCCTGGAGGGAACCACCCCCACTAAGTTCAGGAGGTTCCTACAGCACAAGTGAAATCAAGTCTATGTTAATTTCACTGATTGGAGCTGTTTCTTTCTTATCTGTCTCCCTCATTACATTTCTCCCAGCTTTACCCTCAGTTCCCAGCCTGGCAAAGGCACTTAGTAAATGTTTGTTAAAGCATTGCTGCATAAATAAAGGAGATGAACGAATGTGATTTCCACCTAACTCTATCCTTTTCACATTGTCTCAAGTATCATAAGGGCAATCTCTTTAGTAAAGAAGAAACAATTACAGATATTGGATGGCAAGAGGAGACAAAAAATGGTTTTTCTACTGGGAAAAGGACAAAGAATTGCTGCTGCAAATCCTGGAGATAAACTCCCTGGCCAGAAATCCCAACCATGTTTTACCATGTTTTTTTCACTATTAACTTTGTACCGCTGTCCTTCATGCAGTGTTGACTCCCCTATGAGAATATTTGAGTAAGAGCCAATCTAAATTAATTCCCCACATATAATTTCATATGTATATCTGTATCAAATCCCTCATAACACTTTCACACTTTACCAGTTTAGTTCAACAATTACGTAATTAAATTTTAAATTATCAACTTCATCTGACAAGTAATTTGTCTTTCAAAAATTGATGTTGACTATTGATTGCACTGACGATGTTCTCTAAATGCTCAATGCCCTCTCCTTTGACATTTTTCTTTTATTATTTTATTAAGTATTTGAGTACTTCAGTAATTGTCGAGTTAACTTTTGATAAGCATTATTTTCCCACTCCTTTATTAGTATTCCATAACACTATACAAAAGTGTAATATTTTGTCCTTACCTGGGGACTAGCAATTCACCAATTTCATTAGCCAATTTTCTGTCATTTAAGGATGTACATTTGAAGCTCCTCTACTTTACTTGGTTTTATAATTATTTCACTAGCATGTTCACTGTCACTGACTACGCATAACGGCAAGATTCTTAACTCTCAAGTGTTAAACGTCCACTCGAGTCCCTACACTTCCTTTTAGTCATAGATCTCTTATCTTGAACATGAATATTCATAGTACTATGCAGAACATAAATCTACATACTATATAACAGCCTTATAAGAAGGTATAAAAAAGTCATTCGTTCAAGACAAAGATCAATTGGATACCTACACTATGTGCTAGGCACTCTCCTAGTTGCTAGCAGTGAACAGTCCTTCAAGGATTTTACATTCTGGTGAGAAGAGAAGGAGAGCGAATAAACAGATAAGTATAGAGTGTGCCATGAAGTAATCAGTGCAATGAACAAAAATGAAGTAAAGGATCAGGGGCTGCTGGAAGTTGAAGAAATGCTATTTTTTACAGGAGGAGTGTGAGAGAAGGTCTTCAAAAAGCATTCAAATAGCTGATTATCCATTTCTTTGATTTGAGTGTTCCAATTTCAAATTAATTCCTTACCACAGAGCCTTGTACATACTGGCTATTAATAAAGCCATTTGGCACCAACTGGTTGCTCCAAGGCGGTAATAAGACTTCATGGTTCTGAAACATATGGATGCATGTCTGTTTATATTACCTTCGAAGTGCAGAGATCTTTCATAGCTAATCTAATCCATTCATTCTTCTCCTTAAGGAAAGAGTAATGTAAAAGTAAATATGTCCTGATCACTTATAATACTCCAATTAAGTCTGTAATCACTAACATTCATTGAGCATTTACTTTGGGTCATGTTTGTGCTAAGAATCTTAATGCATTTGTTGGAGTGAGCAGGACTGAAGCCATGTTGGGATCTAAAACCACATGGGCTCTAAAAGATTTTAAAAGGACAGTTTGGGGGTTTTTTTTAGCATGTATTTCTCTGAGTTTCCTCTTTTTCCATGGGTATTTGATATTTTGAACCTTGGCTAGACAGCAGGATGACATTATTTATATAAATGTAAAGTTGTTTTCCAATCAGCCTGGAGTTGTAGACTTGCAATGAGACACATACAGTCCAGACCCTGAGAAACCAAGGAAGACATCAATAAAGGTATTGATTCCACCCCTCCAGCATGACCCTAAGATAACACCAAGAATGGGAGCAGAAACCAGACGGAGCCTTGGCGATATCTTATTCTCAGCTCCTTGTATGGAGCCCTCACAGCTCACATCAATTTCCCTCCTGCTTTTCATTTCCCACCTTCCATTCCCTCAATCTCCTCTTTAAAAACCCTTTTTTGAGATGTTGCAACCTGAATCTTTGAGATGTTTTAGCCTGGCCATTCTCCCTCAGGTTTACTGGAGAGATGAGTCAGCCTAACGTCTCTCCTCAGGTCACTGGTATTCCTGAATAAAAGCTGACTTCCATTTTCACCAACATTTGACCTCTGAGTTGTTTTTTTTATTTGCAGGCAGCCAGATTTGGGTTAGTAACAAGATTTTGGAAAGCCAGGGGTGGGGTTTTTTTGGAGAGTCAGGCAGCAGGACTTGGGCCCAATATCACATTAACTGACCAAATTATCAAAACAAGGCAATAAAATAGGCTATGTTATTATTCCCATTGTATAGGAAAGAAAACTTGATGTTACAGGGTAAAGATCTGTAACTGGTAGAGACAAAATCCAAGCCTAAGTGGTCAGGCCACAGAAAACATGCTGCTATCCGGTAAGCGTGGAACCCTGGAACACCAAGAATTTACAAGGGGGGCTCTGACTTATTTGCACCTTTCTCACCCACACCTAACATCACTGCCATGCATGGAGGAGTACAATAAACGCACATTAGCTGAACCCATTCACACCGCAAGTCAGAGCTGGAAGGGATGTCACTGCCCCTCAGCCATGAACTCATCTGATGCTTGAATCCTTGCAATCATTCTTCACAGGCAAAAATAAAGGTTATGAAAAAAAAAAATTAAGAATGAAACAAGTTGCCATTACCTGGCAAACAAGGGAGGCTTTGAACTTTATCACAGTTTATTGCACTGTTAGGAGATTTGTGGGAAGGAGTGGTGAGTGAGTGACATACTGAAGCGATGGAAGCTCATCGAATGTGTGTGTGTACAAAACTGAATGCTTATATGCCATCTCTACATCACGAACATTTATTTGGATTAACAGAAATGTGTCGGATACCCTTAATTCACACTTTCACATAATATGTCACTACAGTCTTGTGAAATAGGATATATTTTCACCAAAAGAATCTTTCCAGTCAAACATTCAGTCAGTTTAGGATAATATACTAAACACTCAGTAAGGGCTCTCTCTTACACGCACCCCCCCTTCTATATCTGACCTTAACAAAGGGTGGAAAACCCAGGTCAGTACGTAAGATCTCCTCAGCCCAACTTCACACTTGTGTGTACACTCTGAGTGACATCAGTGGTTCTAAGTCCTCATCAGTCATTAAAATGATCTGAGAATATTTCATAAAATGCTGGTTCCAGCACGCCACCCCACTCCCCACCACCAAATATAGAAAATTTGGCATAGGATGAGGCCCAGGTGTTATTTTTACAAGCTCTTTAGGGGATTTTAAAGCTCTTGAGGTGATTTTCATGGCTTCCTAGGCAGCCAAGATTGGAATCTTATGCACTAAACTAGAGAACACCGCATAAAAGTCCTAAGGGATCTTGTAAAAAATACAGATCTCAGGTGGTAGGCCTGACACTCTGCATTTCTAACAAACTCCCAGGTGATGCTTTGGACTAGCAAGGCCATTATCTGTGCTGGCCCATGTAATCACCAGCCACACTGGCTATTTAAATTCAGATCTTCAGTCACCCTTGCCTCATTTCAAGTGGAGAATCGAAGTGCAGAGCCAAGAAGCATGTACGGGTGGGCTTTGTCTACTGAGAATCCACCTCAAATTCATTCTGCCAGGTTTGTGCCGATGTATGGGATGGCAGATAGGAGGATTGTGATTACTGTTGCTCCTCAGGAAGATATTTGTCCTCAGGGCAGGACATAGCCTATGAATGCTGTGGCTATTACTGTGAAGAATAGGATGATGCCGATGTTTCAGGTTTCTAGGTAGGTGTAGGATCCATAGTAGAGGCCTCGGCCTACATTTACGAAAAGGCAGATGAAAGATATGGATGCTCCATTAGCGTGACTGGATCGAACAAGTCAGCTATAGTTTACATCTCGGCAGATGTGGATAACAGAGGAAAACGCTGTTGTTGTGTCCCCTGTATAGTGTATGACCAAGAACAGTCCTACGTGGAGTTAGTGGCTACTGTATTACATAAAAAATTTCAGAAAGATTGGTGTTTAAGTATTAAACAGTTCCGTAGGACACTAAATTTAGCTAGACAAAAGTATAACTAAATAATCATTAATTTTATACTCTAAGTTTTATTAACTCCTAATCTCTCAGAAAGGAAAAGATCTCAGGCAAGTTCCACTACTTCTTTCTAATTTTAATTTGAAAAAGTTATATAGGGAGAATAGTTTTTCTGCTTATCAAATATAGGACAAAATCATCTGCATTTTCTACCATTTCACTGAATTTTTCTAAGAAATATTTTGATGTATACATTTGCACATTTGGGGAAGCATAATACATATCCTTGACTCCCCAAAGAAGTAAACGAATATTTACATAACCTTTTTTTTCATTAAAGTGCTATATTTGAAACTAATCCCTGTGACAATTCAAATTCTATTGCAAATTTGTATACAAAACAGGCAATTCCAATAGCAATCAAGAAAAATAATAATTCCCCATTTAGTATTTTAAGAAAACCAAACAAATGCTTGCCTGCTTTTTAAATGAGGAGATAAAGCACTTTAATATTGATAAAACATTTCTAATATTTAAGCAGCACTTTCACAACTCTAAAGCCAAGAACTTTACCCATAACTCTGCCAATCTGACAACCAAGCAGACAGAATTCAACCCAATAGTGGTTTCCTAGGCAACAAGCACAGACACAGCCACCGGAAAAAAAATCAAAATAAGAAAAAGCACTACAGCATTTCCAGTAGGCTTAAGAAATGCATTTTAATTGTCAAAACGTCACAAAGACAACCGTATTGAAAATCATTACATTGGAAATGATTCAAAGCAGAATGCTATTTTCATTACGGCAAACGAGGTGTGGAAAAATAGAAATATTAGATTCCCTTCCTTTGCTCTGAATTAAGTAGGAACAGTAATCAATCTTATTTGATTTTACAAAATTTATCTACGTTAGTACAGATTTCTAATATGCCTCCTTAGTTTTCTCAGCAAATATGACCATACACAGATTCAACAGAAAAAGAGAAGCAGCATGCAGAATGACGGTACCAGAGGATAAAATGTGTGCCTCTGTGTCATTTGATACAAAGACAAGCTCGGACATGCTTAGATCTTAATTCAAATGGTAAATCACACATTTCAAAACACAGACTGAAACAGAACTGGGCTGTCCATATTCTCGCTTGGCTCCAGTTTCCTCATGCATAACAAGAAGGGCTTGGATTCAATCTCAAAAACCTTTCTGGCTCCAACAGCTTTTGCTTTTTAGAAATAAAAGTATAGTAAGGCTGTTTTGTCTAGAAACATTGCTTACAAAATAAATACTATATTCTAAATCATTTTAAAATTTTTTGATAGGACTTAAACTTTGACAATCAACCTTTACAAAATAAAATTGGAAACATCCTAATACATGGCTATTGAACATCTAAATTTTACACCAGTTTTGTAACCATGATGGCATTTGCTCTTATATCTGTGTCAAGAACATTTACTTGGATTAAAAGAAATGTGTTGGATGCTCTTAATCTATACTTTCACACAATATGTCACAACCATCTTGTGAAATAGTCTATATTTTCACCCAAAGAATCCTTTCAGTCAAATGCTTAGTCAATTTAGGAACTTAGATTGAAATGATCAAATAATTTAGTCAAAACCACCAATTTAGTAGCTGCAGGCAAATATCACTGAAGTGTTTTTCTAATAATTCACCTCTCAATGCTTGGTAAATTAAGAGAATGAATAGCAATATGGGGATTCCAAGAAAAAAAATGTTCATTTTTTTCTTCCGACCTTGTATATCCAACAAAGCAAGATTTATATATATATATATATTATGTTTTTTGTGTGTGTGACCGGTAACGGGATCACAACTCTTGGCATGGTGTGGTCTGTACCACACTCAGCCAGTGAGCACACCGGCCATCCCTACATAGGATCTGAACCCACGGCCTCAGTGCTACCAGCACCGCACTCTCCCAAGTGAGCCATGGGGCCGGCCCAAGATTTATATATTACAGTTCATTTCCCAGGGCCAATCACCTGCCATTGAACTTCATTATATCAATGTTAACACTTTATTCAATCAGATGTACCACTGCAGTAGTTTCGGGTGTCTGGCTGCGCTTGTATATCTTACCCGTTTTTATACATAGTTGTTCTCATATAAAAGCTAGTATAATGTAAGACATGCAAGTTATAACATAATAAGTTGATGACTCATAAGCTAAATGAATTTCAAGAAATAGCAGCACATATGTTGGTAAGTATATTCTTATAAATTAATTTCAATTCACTTACACTTGCTTTCTTTTTTGCTTTTTATCTTACTCTTTAGATTCTCTTACTGCTTACTACTCAGAACACTGGACTACAATGTACTTCCATTAAAAAAAACTCATTCTCAGCTCAAAGAAAATGTAAACAATATGGCTATTAAAAGAAAAATGAGAGGAGTAAATCCAGAGATTCTCACTGGTATATGAACTGAAATTATCTGTATATTTTCCAGGAGTCTGACAAAGCCTAGGTTTGGGCAGGAAGGTTGACAAGAAGGAAATGTTAGAAGATTGATCTTTTTTCCCATTTCACATTAGCTTCCGGAAGCAATCTCAAAGTTTTGTGGATCTAAATAACATGACAGATGGTATAGATATAGATTGAATATAGATAAAATTTTCTTTTCTGTTGTCTTGGTTTTCAACTGTAATTTACATTTTCCTTTTTCACAATTCTCTTATTTCCTAATTGTTGTTTTCATTATTTCAGATATCAACATAAAACCATATCTCCCAGATAATCAGAGCACATTGAGTCTATATAGTATCAACTATATATTTATACAAAGGATAGCAAGCTTTGAAGTATCAAAATTAATGGGGTATATACAGCTGATTTACTCTAACATGTAAAACTTAATAGTGCTCAAAAAGTATATGTTGAAGAAATTAATTAAGTGGACTTTATTTATTCCAAGTAAGAGTTTTCCAATTCTGCTTCACACAATTCACAACAGGCCAGAAACTAAACACGAGCGTTCCTCTATGAGGAAGAATAGTTATCTCAAATTTTTCAAACCTTTGAAACCTCAGATTTCAAGAAATCTCATACGCTTTAAAGCAAACTATGGATAAAAATTATCATTACCTAAATGGAGTACCTTTACAAGGTATTAAACAATGTTTGGACAAACCATACTCTTTTTGTGCTTGCATTTCTAAAAAGAGAAAATACAAAGGTCAAGAATTCAGGTCCCCATACCAGCTGCCTGGAGGGAGGGAGGGTGAAGAGAAAATAGAAATTCCTATTGGAAAGACATAGTATTCAATATCTTTATAAGTTAATCAAATGAATCATTAAGAATATACCAGCTATTAGAAGACTGGCCCCATGTCAAATCATATCTGCTGAGGGGCTGGCCAGATATCTCAGTTGGTTAGAGGGCAGTGTTGTAACACCAAGGTCAAGAGTTCAGATCCCCCTACAGGCCAGCTGCCAAAAATAATAATAAAAATAATAATAATAATAATAATAATAATTTTAAAAAACACTGGGGGCCGGCCCAGCGCTTGGGATCGCGGCGGCACTCCCGCCGAGGGTTTGGATCCCATATAGAGACCGGTCTGCTCACTGGTTGAGCGCAGTGCGGGCGCAACACCAAGGGTTGCGATCCCATTACCGGTCACGAAAAAAGACAAAAAGGAAAAAAAAAAAAAACACTGGGAAGCTATTGAAGTTTTTTAAGCACTGGGGTAGAAGAAGAAGAGATGCAAATTATTAAATGATCACTCTTCACTAAACTGGAGAATGGACTGAAGAGTTGCCCAAGGGAAGATGCAGAAACTGACCAGAAGGCAAGCCCGGGGACCCCAAACTTTCCTGATAACATAGCACTATTAGCAAAAATTTTTTGAGCATGCAACGGCATAGGATTTTTATTTGTTTACCATTTAAATGCATGCTCAACTCTACTAGTATAAGCATTATTAAATGTATACAAGGAATGGGAAATTTAAAAATAAGAGATAATATAAAGCTATATGTAAAGTTCTAACATACTCTTTCCACACTTCGGTGGTTTTGCAACCCACTTCAGAGCCTGCTGATGATGCCCGCTTTGGGAGATGACATGTCAGATGGGTAGTTAACCACAGGACTAGGCATGTGCTGTGTGAGATGGAGCCAGACGTCACTCTTGGGGCACAGCAAGCATGTGCCAAGACACAACACCAAGAGAAACCTCTTGAAAACTCAGCAGTCCTGGCTATGACCAAATTCCCTCACATTGCACCTACTAAAACATCACAATGAATGGTTTGCCACAATTATCTGGCACTAATTTGCACCAGTGGTAAAAATAAATGTTAAGGTCATCAACTGAAATGTCACTTTTTCTTCACTATTTGTACTCAAAAAAATAAAAAATAGAGGCTGGCCGGTTAGCTCAGTTGGTAAGAGTGTGGTGCTGATAACATCGAGGCCCAGGGTTTGATACCTATACCGGTCAGCAGCCAAAAAACAACCTCCCCCCCCCAAAATAAAATAAAGATACACACACAGCACCCTCCCTCAAAATAAGCACAGTGGTAGCTCTGTGATCTGGCATCCTACTGAAGCAGAACTGCTCATCAATGCTTCTGACAGCTGCAAATAAGACCTCATCAAATGCATGGTCATAATGCCTACAGAAACATTAACCTTACGGTTACCTAAAAAGTTTATCAGAGTCCAAATAGAGGAAAATCAGAATTGGCATGGAGAACTCATGTTTATCGGTACCCTTGGAAAGATTCATCTCTCAAATAATCAAAGACAGAATCACTACACTTTCAGACGTCTGTTTTAAAACTAAAATTAGAGCCCAGATTTAACTTACTTTTAGGCTTATATGAAATAAAACCAATGCACCCGAATAGTGGTGTCTATTTTAAGTGCCCTTTCCCATTAATAGAGGCTAATTGGAGAAATGACTGATTCTAGGTACGGGGCAGAAAATATACTAGATAATCGCGGAACACACTGTCATTACAGAAAGCCAAGACACTATTACCAACAGCTGTAAGGAGCCAAGATAGAGAGATCTCCCTACCAAACACGGAGCAATTGGAGCATCAATAAGAATAACAATGCAATAGGTTGAAACAACAACTACATTGATATGTATGAGTCCTTAATGACACTTTGTTAAAAAGAAAGGAAAGAAAAAGGGAAAATAAACCGGGAGGAAGGCCTAGAAAACCAACTTATTATGCTGAAACTGATAAAGAGATGGAAATGAGCATTTGGTTTGCCTTTTCTGCGCTAACTGTACCTCAAGATTAACAACACAGTTGACAAGGATAAGCTTCTCTTCATAGATATATTCCAGGGAATGAATAAAAGACAGAATTAGAGTATCAACGTATAACAAACAAAATAATATGTCCGGGCACTAACTACAATAGCTGCTCACAAAAAGATCAATCACCACACTTTATGCATCTCCTGATGGAATAATAACTAGGGATATTATTGCCCAAAATTCAAATTAGAATCATATCAAGACTTTACATCTAACTACCAGTTTATAAGAAACACAAAGGATGTGAGACCATGGTAGATACCACAGGATGGATTCAGCAAAATCAAGACAGGGGGAAAAAACAAACCTAATTTCAGTGAACAAATTGAAACAGACAGGCAGACACACACACATGCACACACACACTCACAAGTGGGGAAGGAGAGGAAAGCTATAGAGTAAAAGAGAATAAAGAGATATCAATCAAGTGTAATGTGTAGATTTTGTTTGGATTCTGATTTAAACAAGCAAAATATAAAACCACATTTACAAAACAATCAGAGAAATTTTAATGGTGCATAGCATTAAAAAAGTATTGTCTTCTGTTAAACACTATTGAGTTATAGTTTTCTTTAAGTTTTATCTTTTCAAAATGTACACTAAAACATCTCTGAAAAAAAATGACACGAGGTCTGAAATTTGCTTCAACATTATCCCATTTGGAGGAGTTGTGGGAATACAGATGGCCATAAATGGATCGTTGTTAGAGCTGATAGGTGGGTATGGAGTTTCTTTATACTACTCTCTTTAGTTTTGTATATGTTTAAAATGTTCTGTAGTAGAAAACTTAAAAACAAATGATCTAGCACTGTGGAAAATTACAAAGACAGTTAGAAAATATCAAAAAAATAACCCAGTTAGGGTTAATTTTTAAAAAGGAAAGCTGCCTAAAGTCACATATTCACCATAATGATTTCTATAATATTTTTTGTGCAACAGTTGAATAAATCTCTTTAGAGCAGGCTGTGCTGACTTTCCACAATCTTTATTCAGAAGAGATTCTATTCTACCAAAAAGGTTGCTAAATCAAGCCTCCTAAAATGCTGTTTCTCACAAGTTAAATGACTTAAGATGTGCCATGAAAGTTAACAACATGATTAGTGGGTCCAGATGTGGCCTGAACTCTGTTTACTTAGGTGCACTTTGACTTTAAAAAGTAACAAATACTGTTGTACTCTAATTTTTTCCATTTTCAAGAAAGATTAGGCATATTTGATCATAAGTTTCGGGTATACAGTAGTCGCATTTCACCCGCACATACTCAGTAGATATTTTTGAAAAGTAATTCAAGGGGCAATGAAGCAATACAAAACAAGCAATGGTGAAGAAATGTGAAAAAATTCTTATATTCTTTTGATGTCCTTAAAGCATATTACTAGAAGGTGTTCAAAAAGATAATTTTTACAAGATTACAAGATACGTGTGCAGAAAGAACCACATTTTTAAAATGTGAGTAGCACGAAAACTAAAAGCTCAAAACCCATAGGAATTGACAACAAATTTTAAAAGCAGTCAGATGTAGAGAGAGACTCTGCTATTTATTAGCTTCATCTGATTAATAACTCCCTTAAAAGTCTGCCTGGGGGAGGGGTGCATGTGTGGTATGTGGGTATATAGTTCAAGGACAGAGTTCACAAAAGTAAATCAGGAAAAAAAAATCAAGAGAATATAACATTTTATTTCTTTACAGACAAATTAATCCCATAGAAAAAAACCATCCCACGAGTTTTAAAAACATTATTTTCATATCCTACATGTTAGTTATGTCACCCTTTACTCTTGCTATGGATGTTTGAAGTAAAAAGGGCTATATTAATACTCAATTTTCAGTCAATAAATAAGGATTACTTGGGTGTGAATACACAAAGATAGGTGCAAGGGAGCTGGCCAGTTAGCTCATGGTGTTGATAACACCAAGGTCTGGGGTTTGATCCCCATACTAGCCAGCCCTCAAAAAAAAAAAAAAAAAAAAAAAAAAAAAAA
>NW_007726547.1:487849-498290 GCF_000696425.1 Galeopterus variegatus
AAAAAAAAAAAAAAAAAAAAAAGCAAGGAATCGTTGCAACACATACTTTTAGGATACCACTGTACTGACAGTCCCAACTCTTGCATAAGGAAATAGCACACACAAATCAACCCTTTCCTTACCAATGACGGAAAAACATCCTTTAATATAGATGAATAAAGAGAGGTCCAGGTCTACAACAGCCAAGTTCCTGAGAATAAAATTATGCCTCCAGCAGCTACTCAATTTGTTTAGTTCAAAATGTTTTTCTTTTTCCTAAGTACATATTCTTTAAAGTTGGTAAGGAATAACAACCACAGCTAAATCAAACTTCTCCTCTGAAGCAATAAAGCCTTGTATTAAGATCTTAACACAAATGCCACAATTTAGTATTCCTTGATAATAAAAGAAGTGAATGAAGATGACACATCTGTAAAGCAAAGAGCAATCATTTTAGACGTGCTTTCAGTAGATATATTTACTAATTAAGGATCTCAATTTTCTATGCTGATAGGGTATTGCACTGGACAGTAATCAAGCATATCCAATCAAGGATATAGACGTAAAAAGTTATTTGTGAGGTTTCCATATAAATTTAAAATTTTGGAGAATATATAAAAATGGAAACATATAAACACCGTGTCCCGTGGAAAATACTATAAAACATTTCTTCACTGTAAAAAACATTCCTATTAAAGGACTCTGGTAAATAAAATGAAAGGATCAAGTATACCTTTGAACCCGAATCTGCTGAAATTTTACGTTCAGTACATATGAATAGTATTTTCTCACGCTGCATTATCTAGAACCTGAAAAGAACTGAAGATGCTGTCACCCCTCTAAACCAACTCTGCCCAAGGACATGCTTTATGCCCTTCCTCTTGGTGTCACTGCCGGTATCATGGGGCTGAGAGGAAAAGGGAGTATACTCCTTGAATACAAAGCATTGAGCCAGCAACTGCAGGCACACAGGGATGATGAAGATTTGATTATTGCTTGATAAAAACTTACATGCTAGAGAGGTACCTAAGTAGCTACAAAATAAATCAGAATACAGGACATACTCCTATATAAAACTAGAAAAACATACTATGCTTAAGAAAACTTTTGATTCTTTAAAAGACTGGTAAATTCCCAAAAATCCACTTCTTCACAATCAAAAGAAAATAAGTTGGAATAATGCAGAAAAGGCCTTTAGGTCAATGTGCTCAGGAAGATTCATTTAGAACAAGTCTTTGGTCATTTTTAAAGCTTCTGTTCAAAAGAGCATTATTAGAAACGTCTAAAATACCTCAAGAATGTGAACTGATATGAAGGGTCACAAATGAAAATTAAACTCAATACTCAACTAGCTTATGTTACAATAACATAAGTTACAATACAACATAACTTATGTCATAATAACTTGTAGTGCTTAAAAGCCAAGTAAAACAAATCACAAGGAAGAAAAGGGGGAGAGTGAGAGAATACTTGAGACAATGGAACTTCCCAACATGCTCTGTAGTCACAACTTGTACATAACTTTTTAATCAAAATTTCACAATCATAGCATAAAAATCAATAATTATTATGAAAATGTTTTAATTAGGTAAAAGAGCTGAATATCAACCAATGTTGTTCCTACAGATTATTTTTATCAAGCAATCAGAATTATATAACAATGGCTAGAGTTTTATTTTTACTAACATTGCCCTGTTTTGCTCACCTAAATTAAAAGTGGTCTAAAAGAAATACTCACAAATAAGGTGGATTGCCCCTCACTGCTCATGACTTTCCTTCCTCAAATATTTAAATTAAAATGACCAGCCCATGAATGTTCTTAGGTCAGCTGCTCATTCTCACTTGAGGAGATCACCTGATCCTAGGAGACAATGCCTTCATGTATAAAGCAAGGGGGAAAAAAAAAACGTTTCTTCATGCTACTCTAAAATATTAAAATGTACGTAAATTGTGGGGAAAGAACAAGGGTCCCCCCAAAGATGTCCACCTCCTAATTTACATGGAAAAAGGTACGTTGCAGATGTGATTGAGGTAAAGACCTTAACATGATGATATTAACCTGGGGTGCTATGGAAGAAATGTCATGGCCCCCCAAAATTCAGATTTTGAAATCCTACCTCCCATGGTGATGGTATTAGGAGGTGGGGCCTTTTGGGAGGCTCCGTCCTCATGATTGGCACTAGTGCCCTTATACCAGAGGCTCAAAGGAGCATGTTTGCCCCTTCCACCATGAGAGGACACAGCAAGTAGGAAACATCTATGAAAAAGCAGGACTTCAGAAAACACTGACACTGCCAGTACCTTGATTTTGCACTTCCAGCCTCCAGAAATGTGAAAAATATATAGCTGTTGTTTATAAGCCACCCAGTCTAAGGTATTTTGTTATAGCAGCCCAAATGGACAAAGACACTGGGATTATCCAAGCAGGCCCGATGTGATGACATGAATCCTGAAAAGTGGAAGAGAATGAAAGAAGGAAAGAGCCAGAGAGATGTGACTATAGAGGATATAAGGTCCAAAAGATGTAAGGCTGCTGAGGCTGTACATGGAGGAAAGGCCATGAACCAAGGAATGCAGGTGGCCTCCAGAATCTGAACAAGGCAAGAAAATGGATTCTCCCCTAGAACCTCCGTAAAGGAAGGGAGCCCTTCTGACACCTGGTTTTTAGACCAGAGAGATCCACATGAGACTCTGCCTTATAGGACTGTAATACATTTGTGTTGTTTTAAGCCACCAAGATAAACACATACACAATTTCATACACCCTGCTCTTCAAAACTGGGGCAGATAAACTATACGTTAACTCTGATTAAGCTAATTTCCCAATTTTGAAGAGAAAAGAAGGTAACTCTTAGAGGAGGGTGAGAAATGAGGAGGATTGAGCTGGTAACTTTGTGGCTGAAAAACAGACAGCAGGCCCATGCACAGCTCTGCCTACCTCCCTCGCTTACCTCCTCCTAAGCGATGCATGGTCCCCCAGGCCTTAACCGCGGATCACAGACACCAACTTAGAATTCAATGCAGTTTTGTTCTGTGATTTTTGATACATCAGTGACCCTGTTTCTGCCTCCCATTCCCAGCTCCCATACTCCGGTTACAAAAGCATGGCTATTATCAAATATTAGTAGATAGCCATATACTACTTAGGCAAACTGATCACCAGCTGGTTTTTCTTGTTCTAAGTGATTAAATCTTTAGGCTGTAACATCTGTTCCAAGCAACAGAATATTCTTTTCCAATTCATTAACACAAATTCTATATTTAAAATAAATACTTCTGAAGCTGATTTAAATAACAAATTAACCAATGGATCAGCCATGACATTTTAATTAAATGTGATGATAGGTTGAGTAACCTAGCAGTACTCTGAAATGCCCTTTGCTTGCTGCTTTTTCCATATTATGATCGGTCTGAGGCTTCCCTGACTGATCCAATTGTAATTTTCCATCTTAAAACACGGGTATTATCTTTAAAAAATGATTTACTTTCCTGAAGTTACATGCTACTCCTATAATCCTTCCATATATAACCTAACTAAATATTAGCTATGTTTGTGCATATATATACACAGGTATATGTATCTGTAATATATACATATTTAAATTATTAGGGTACAAAGACAACAAAAGATGCTATGTGTGATATGGTGAAAAGACACCTGCAGCACAGGCAACAAGCTGTTGTGACCCTTTATTCTGTAAGTAAGAGTCAAAAAATAACAGGTAGCAGCTGCTTAATCCCTAGAACAGACAGAAAATTTGGGATGCAAGAAACTTTTCCCCACTTTTAGGTAGAACATAAACACAAAGGAAATCCATGCAGGGAA
Organism: Galeopterus variegatus; assembly: GCF_000696425.1. NCBI lineage: Eukaryota > Metazoa > Chordata > Mammalia > Dermoptera > Cynocephalidae > Galeopterus > Galeopterus variegatus. The sequence goes on from NW_007726547.1 coordinate 491,655, forward strand.
TACACAGTGGAACAGCACTAACGAATAAGCAAGGTCAGTGGTCTGGACATATGAGACCCAGAGGCAGAAACAGATGCGGTAGGAGAAGCAAGATCCTCTATTCCAGAGTTAGGAAAATTCTAGATTCTATTTATCTTTAGGTGTGTCTGAATGTCAATATGACAAAAATATTTAGAATCTAAGACGTGAAAAGATCTTTATAAAAAAACTCCTTTATTTCTGAGAAGGAAATATTAATCCTTTCTCAAATGTCCCTTGAGCACACATATGCCCATGTGCACGTCCACATTCACAAGCCACGCTGTGCACACATGCTATAGCTCCCAGATTCTTTATTAAGGAGAAAAATTATTTGATGATCTGAAGGTAACAAATTGATAAACAGTTAATAAATTACTAATTTAAAAATCAATATAAATGAATTGAGTAAATTCAAAATAATATAATGAATGATTAAAAAATTGACTTAGACTTTAAGCTTTTTTTTCTTTAAATGTAGCCCTCGCAGACAGATTACTAGTTGTCCATTCCATGGAAAAGTCAGAGGAGGTTAAAATATCAGAGAAGCATTTATCAGCACCTTGTTGCCTCTCAATCCTTCACTACTTGGGACTGACACAGTGATTCTGAGAGATGAGGGTACAGGAGACACAGAGGAGCAGACAGAAGTGGAAGCACAAAGCCATTTCTGACATTAAAAGCAATGAAAAAATAAATAAGCAAACATATTCTCCAGAAGTAAACAAGAGACCTATATCAGGTGCAGCAAGAAGAAAAGAAAGGACTTAATCTGCCAGGCTTTCATGCTGACAAAACAGTCTGCAATATAGGTCTCTCTGTGACATGTGCTAATAGAAAAAAGAACCTAAAATGCCTGGTTGGAATGGGACATGAAAATGAAAAAGAAATCTTGTTTATTCACCAGTGTAAAATCTAACCATGTCTACTGAAACAAACATTTCATACAATTATTTTCTGTACGTTAACATACTTCTTATTGCCATTTGGAAATGGGCTTTCCTGCTTTGATTTAAATTATACTTTCTTAACATGTTTATAGTTACATTGCCATTACAAATTTTCAGGTATAAGTAACTGTTTCTGCATTTGATAAACAGGGAGTATAACTGTGTCAATAAGGTATGTTCCCATACAAAGGCAAGGGTACAAGGCAAGACCCCAGGGTCAAGTAGAATACAACAGTCAAGAAAAAAGGGACCAAGGAGAGAACTGACTGTACAGTGAAGAAATATTTTGGGTGAAAAGAATGAAACTGTAAAACTTTCCCCTAAGATTTCAGAAGGTTTTGAATGGTACAGAGAGCTTTGTGCACAAGGGGACCAGTTCCACATGGTTTGGGATAATCTCAAAGACAACTTCAGGTGAAATCTGTGACTCACGCCGTCCTAAATGCCACATGTCAAGGTGTGGAGAAACCCCACAGGCGTAACTGTGAGCCCCCACAGGCAAGCCTTTCCAAATGAAAACCAGGGCACTGTCCAAAGGATCACCAGCTAACCAGGAGCCAATGTTTCCATCTGATTACATCGGGCAGAAAATCTACCAATGGACTGTCAGTCACTATTATTAAGGGTAAAATATTTTATTTCATATGTGCGAAGATCTTTTTAAAATTTAAGTGCTTCACATAGATGCAATTAAATGTAAAGGCCAGATGTTCACTCTGCTTAAGGATAATTTAGAAATACTGATGCCAGATAAGAACTGCAAAGATGCTTTGACCCCAAGTCAGGTGTTTAGAAATGCCACAAATAAACCCACGAAGGGATCTTGAGGTAGGAGGAAGTGTTCACACATTTCTGGCAATACTCTACTTGTCTGAAATATGAAGACCTGGACTGTGGTTATGCAACAAGCACAAAATATGTTATTATTTTACACCATTGAGCCTCAGTTTCCAAATGGTAAAAATAGGGGAGGTGGACTAGAAGTTTCCTAAGGAACTCTTACATTCAACCAAGTTATGAAAATCTTTTCCAAATGTCCCTTGTACAATACAATATACTGATAACCTCAGCGGGGAGAAACCAGGCACATGTCTAAATTTTCATGTGCTCAGTGGGAGGAAAAGGATTCCTTAGGGGAGGTGGACTAGAAGTTTCCTAAGGAACTCTTAAATTCAACCAAGTTATGAAAATCTTTTCCAAATGTCCCTTGTACAATACAATATACTGATAACCTCCGCGGGGAGAAACCAGGCACATGTCTAAATTTTCATGTGCTCAGTGGGAGGAAAAGGATTCCTGGGTAAAGTAAACACATATAAATGACACAGTACATTGAAAAGACAGACTATAATGTTACTTTGGAGTCTTTCAATGTAAAGACCACAGATGAAATGTTTCAGTCCAATGAAGCAAGTGATCACTTAGATTTTTTTAGTGTGTTTTAAAGCCTAATATTACTTATGTTCTGGTGTGGGGAAAATATATCTTCTTCGTTTTTTATGGCTGAAACATATGAAAAGGCAAGTTTAAAAATAATTTTACAACCAAAATCACCATATGTCAATTGCTGCTTATTTAATTGGAAAGCTGAAGGATAAAATATACTTCTTTGGGATACCAAATATCAATGAAAAAAAAAGATTTTATTTATGGTATTTAAATGTTGTCCTCTGGAACAAACAACTTGGTTCACAGACAGTGCGCCCACTGCTGAACTGCTGTCGCCTGACAGCCTGTCTTATCTGCCAAATTGCTCATTAAGTTTGGCAATTTTCACCTGCGCCTCCAGTTTATATTTCAGCAGGGAATAAACATCAGTCTGCTTTTACCATCTTCTGCAGTGAGCTTCCAACACCCCCTTAGTAGCATAATACCCCCCCTCCCCAATCTGCAATCCTCCAAACACACTCACCTTGTGTACATACCGTTATTTTTAAAATGTCAATTCAGCGTCCAGCTTTGGAAGCTACCTTAGCTTAAATAAAGCAAAAATACAAGAGACAGGATGTGCAAAGTACGCCCTGTATTACAATACTAAGTGAGTTGACCAAAAATTTACTTAATTTTTTAACTCAAAAATAGAACACATAAGCCACATGAATTTAACTTTTTAAAAAAATTTTCATTTCAGAGAGTATTTCTGAGTGCGCACAGGCGTAAGGAAAGCAGAGGATTCCTCTTCCAGTTGGATCTGACCCATCCAACCTTTGTTATAGGTCTGAGAGTACTCCAATTTATAAATAAACAATAGAGGTAACGTGGCAACCAGAACAAAGAGGTAGCTGAGCACACTACTCGGCTCGGCCTCTGCCTGATTTCACTGACCCCCGCACCAATGAGCACTGTGACATTCAGAGGCAGATCGATACAAAAATAAATAAATACAAAAAGAGATTCTTGGTGGGCAAAAAGCACCAAAGATATAAAACAAAACGTCTGAAACCCCATAAAACAACTTCTGATGGAATACTGTTTTTCATTTTGCAGAAGTAAAATATTCACCACCAACCCTGCAATTAGCTAGAAAATTACAATAATTACAGCAATTTTGTATCCCATCTCCAATCCAATTAATAGATATATGACCTTGTCAACATGTAATAATCAGATTGCATCTACAACAAAACTGGATGGGTTTTATACGCTGAATAGAACTTGCACAGTAAGAAGGTAATTATTTGAAATACTGAGAATACCATTTGTATGCCATGCTCCACTTCACAAGTTAAAAGGAAATACAATAGGAATATTATTTCTATTTTCAATATATATTTAAATCAGATCTGAAAAGTAGTATTCTAATACCAATAATGATAAGAAGATAGATCTCTAAACCAAAGAATTTGAACCTTCTAGGAAGACAAAATAGATCTGTATGCTCTTGAGTAAAAAAAAAAAACAAAAAACAGAGATCAAGTAGGGGAAGGAGATGCTAACTTTATGACACAATCTTTCTGTAACAACTATTGCTGTTTCTTTAAGTTCTGAAAGTTAGGACGTTGGTAAAATCTTACCAACTGGCTAAACAACACCATTTCAGAAAAATTCGCCAAGTAATGGATAAAAAATAAAATTAACATAGCTTAGAAAAAGTTAAAAATGTTAAAGTACTTAAAAGATAGTAAAAAGAAATATAATAAGTAAGGTACTTTCTTTCTCAAAATTTTTATAGCAATACTATTTCCAAAAGTTTTACCATCACGAGAGAATATGCCATTTCCCAACGAAACTTGAATCTTCAATCTGGATCTTCCAGAAGAGATATTAAGAAATCAGAATGCTGGGATGAAAAGGATTCCTGCCACACTCTAAAACCAGACTTCCACCACAGATCTGACCTCCATAAAAAGTCACTGAGAATCTTAAAAAAAGAAGAAAAAGAAAAAAATCACTAGACTTGGACTCAATGATTTGCACACGAACTGTTGTGTCCCTGAATACTTTAGGTCTCTCTAAGCCTGATGTGTTAATATTAAAAGCAGAGATAAACACATATCACAGAAGTGGTTCCAATGTGACTCTATATGAAAGTACTCCACCCCACCTACCTAAAGGGACATTTGTGTCCCATTCAAGAATACATGTCCTAGTTTCTTGGGCTCAGTAAACATCCACAAGAAGTACATCTGCACTCAAGAGACACCGTCATTATCATCACCATCCTACAACCTTATGCTAATCAAGTGCTTGTCATGTGTCACACACCATGTTAGGGCTTTAATCATTATCTCATTATTTCTCACAACAACCCTGAGGTGGTACTCAGAGATGACGGAACTGAGGCCGAAAGAGATAACTGTTCTTCCTTCTGGTGTTCAAGCTGATGTGACATTGTGCATTTTCTGCATCATGAATATTCTAGAAAGAAGTATCTGCACAGTAAGCTCATGTTAAAAACATAAAACCCAATATATTCTCACCCAAACTTATCAAAGTCTGGGTGAAAGGGAAGGAAAAAAAAAACCCCTAACATTTATGTAAAATATTTGGTATCCAGTCTTCTTTAGATGGAGCATGCATGCCTGGGAGGATGTAATAACCTTCCAAGAAATACATGGAAACACCAACATTTTAAGGGATTCGATGTCAAAATCTTCACATTCCAATGTTCCATTTGCCTGAAAACAAAGGAGTCAAGATATAATGCTGTTTCTTCCTACCCATTTCTCCATTGTCAATAGCCCCAAGGCCAACATGTCCATGAGGGACAGGAAACACAGTGCCCAGGGCCCACAATACTTTTCGGAGCCCACAACAATGTCTTCATTTTTTCCTCACATCATCAGAAGAAAATGATACTTTTAGGACCCATGAATATCTATTAAAATTGCATAAAACAAAAATTAAAATATTGAAATATTTAAAGTTCTATCAAATATTTTATTAAAATATTAATTTTATTACTAATATGATGATGGGAGAGGCTCATGGAGGCCAAAGTGCCTAGAATCTAGAAAAGGCAGGCATAGTGGTACCCTGTACAGTTCTTCTCCTACTTTACAATATTGAAAATATATACTTTTACAGGTGGGTTTACACACACACACACACACACACATTTTGAAAATCAGAAAACAAAAAACAAGTATCACCTATCCTGACTCTTACAACTGATGCAATGTACAACTGCACATAAAAACTTCCAGGATGACAAACACAACACATTTTGATACAGTGGCCTTGAATTTAAGGAAGTAAGTGGCTCTGGGTATCAAATCCTTTTGCCACTCAACTAGTTTCTAGCTCATTTCTTTCAACAAAAAGAAGGACACCAAAAGCCAGTTGTCTACCCACTGAAGTATCAATAAAAATAGTTTTTATGAAGGATTACTTATTGATGTTCAGCATTTAATTTGGAAGTAGTTAGTAGAACTGGGTAATACTGGTATAACAAAACTCTATCTATTCCCTATCTATACCTTATCTATTCCCTAAGCTGCTTTCACCTTGGGATCAGCCAGACAGAGCCACATAGGCAACCCTACACAATCACACACACGGCAAGCCCCTCTCTTCTAGTCAGCCCACCTACAGCTCCCCTAAGCAACAGCTTCCAATTAGGGCACCTGAAGCTTTCCTTCTCTCCATTGTAAAGCTAACCTCACTCCTCTGCCTGCCTGGGAGCATCTGCCAAACATAAGCCATGGTGGCTGGCTCCCTTGCTACAGCAAGCTCTGAATAAATAGCCTTTGCATGTTCTCATTTATATGGTCTTCATTTATTTCCACATTAAAAAAGCAAAATTTGTTACACAGTTGTATGTTTATGCTATTTTGATAAATTATATGCTCATAATGATCATATGGTATGCTTAAACTTTACAGAAAATCTAGAAGAGGTAAATTTTAATTTTTTTTGTTGCAAAGAGATATGAAAAGATAACCTATAAAAGATATTCGAGACTAAGAAATACATTGAGTAATAAATTCTGTGCTGTATACAACTGATTTTCATGAAAGGCACCAAAAGTATTCACTGGGGAAAGAAGAGTCTCTTTAATAAATGGTGATGAGAAAACTGGTTATCCATATGCAGAAGAATGAAACTAGACTCCTATCTCTCACCATACACAAAAATCAACTCAATATGAATTAAAGACTTAAATGTAAGACCCAAAATTATGAAACTACTCAAAAAAAAAAAAAAAAAAAAAAAAAAAAAAAAAAAA
>NW_007726547.1:499290-513117 GCF_000696425.1 Galeopterus variegatus
AAAAAAAAAAAAAAAAAAAAAAAAAAATAAGAAAAAAACAGGGGAAATACTTCAGGACTTTAGTCTGGGCAAAGACTTTCTCGACCTCAAAAGCACAATCAACAAAAGCAAAAACAGACAAATGGAATGATATCAAACTGAAAAGCTTCTGCACAGAAAAGGAAACAATCAACAGAGTGAGGAGACAATCTGAAGAATGGGAGAATATATTTGCAAACTACGTACCCAACAAGGGATTAATATCCAGATTATATAAGAAACTCAACAGCAACAAAAAAAAATCTGCTCAAAAAAATGGGCAAATGAGCTGAATAGACAGTTCTCAAAAGAAGACATACCAATGGCCAACAGGTATTTTTAAAAAATGCTCAACATCGGGCCGGCCCGGTGGCGCACTGCTACAGTGCGCTGCTTGGGAGCGCGGTGGCGCTCCCACCGAGGGTTCGGATCCCACATACAGACCGGCCGCTCACTGGCTGAGCGAGGTGCGGGTGCAACACCGAGGGTTGCGATCCCATTGCCGGTCCGGGTCCGGTACGGGCGCGACACTAAGGGTTGCGATCCGTTGCCGGTCACGAAAAAAGACAAAAAGGAAAAAAAAAAATGCTCAACATCACTAATCATCAGGGAAATGCAAATCAAAACCACAATGAGATATCACCTCATTCCAATTACAATGGCTATTATCAAAGAGAAAATAACAAATGCTGACAAGGATGAATAGAAAGGGGAACGGTTATACACTGTCAGTGAGAATGAAAATTAATATAACCATCATAGAAAACAGTATGGAGATTTCTCAAAAAATAAAAAAAAATGAAATAAAACTACCACATGACCCAGCAATCCTACTACTGGGTACATATCTAAAGGAAATGAAATTAGGATACCAAAGAGATATTTGCACATCCTCGTTTACTGCAGCATTATTCACTACAGCCAAGGTATGGAATCAACCTAAGTGTCCATCAGCAGATGAATGGATAAAGAAAATGTGGTATATCTACAGAATGGAATACTATTCAGCCACAAAAAGAACAATGTCCAGTCATTTGCAACAACATGGATGAACCTGGAGGACACTGTGTTAAGTGAACTAAGCCAGGAACAGAAAGAGAAATACCTCATGTTCTCACTCATATGTGCAATCTAAAAATGCTGATCACTTAGAAGTAGAGAGTAGAATGGTGGTGACCAGAGGCTGGAAAGGGTAGGGAGGGAAGAAGGAGGATAGTAACGGGTTGGGATTAGTGAGAGTTAGTTAACAGATACAAAATTACAACTCGATAGGAAGAATAAGACCTAGAGTTCTTATAGCATGGTAGGGGTGACTATAATTAACCACTTGCTGTATACTTTCAATTAGCTAGAAGAGAGGATTTTGAATGTTCCTAACACAGAGAAATGATAAATGTTTGAGGTGATGGATATGCTGATTGACCTCATTTGATCATTACACATTGCATTCATGTATTAAAATATCACACAGTACCCCATAAATATGTACAATTTTAGAAAATTGAAAAATAAAAACCAAACAAAAAAAAACATTCTGGGCTGTAACCCATCCCCCACTTCCCCAGACTGTATTATTTTGAAGTAAATTCCAGATACATCATTTCAACTCTAAATAGTTCAGTAGATATTACTAAAAGATAAAGCTCTTTAAGAGAATTTCAATAACATTATCACACCTAAAGAAATAATAATTCCTTAATATCAAATGCCCAATTAATGTCCAACTCACCCAACATATAAATGTCATCCTTTTTTTAAAGCTTCATTTTAATCAGGATTTAAATAAGATCCATCCATTATGATTGGATGTTATGTCTCTTAAAAGTCCCTATTAATCTATAAATTCCCTCTCCATTCCCCACTCTGCCCATGACTGATTTATTAAAGACCTGTGTCATTTGTCATACAGTTTCTCATAGTCTGGATCTGGCTGATTGCATTCCCATGGTGTTAACATGCTTCTGAGTGCTCTGTATTTCCTGTAAATTGGCAGCTGGATCTAGATGTCTGATAACATTCAAGACTAATTTGTTTCGTCAAGACTACTTCATAGGTTTCTTCCATCAGGAGGCATAAAATGCTTGGTGGTCTCTCCTTAATTTATTACTTTTTTATGTTAGCAGTGATTAATGATTGTCTTAGTCTGTTTTGTGCTGCTATAACATAATACCTGAGACTGGGCAATTTCTACAGAACAGAAATTCATTCTCTCACAGTTCTGGAGGCTGAGAAGTCCAAGATCAAGCATCTGGTGTGGGCCTTCTTACCACATCCTCACATGGTGTGAGGCAGAAGGGAAAGAGAGGATGAATGTTGTGCCCTCACATGGCAGAGAGTTAAAAAGAGTGAACCCTCTTCCCTTAAGCCCTTTTTTTTATAGCTAATGCTGCTACCCATTCATGACAGCAGAGCCCTTATTATCTAAACACCTCCCATAAGGCCCCACCTCCCAACACTGTTGCATTGGGAATTAACTTTCCAACACATGAATTTTGGGGGACACATTCAGACCACAGCAATGATCAACACCTAGATCCATTATTTCATCAGGAGTTACAAAATAGTAAGTCTAATTCTATCGTTACTTTTTCATTTATTAGCTGGAATAGTTATATATAAAGAAACTTCCCCCTCATCTATGACTTTGGTTATTCAGTGATAACTTTCTTATAGGAAATGCACTGTAGATAACATTCTTTCTTTCCTCTACCAGTTTTCCAAATAAAATTTGGTTTGCCATCATTTTTTAGCTTGCTTATTTATTTATTTATTATCATTATCAATTTGTAAATTTATTGCTGTTACCATCCTTACTGATGTCCCAATTTTCCCATCTTTGGCCAGCAAGAGCTTCATGTTGGCTCCCAGACACTTTAATACAATCCTAGTAATTGTTCGTAGCTTCCTTATTTTCTGACATATCAGGATGGTCCAGAATCATCTCATGCACTCAGCCATTTCTCCATGGAGCTCAGATCCCTTTTAACGGGAAATGCTATTTCCAGAGCATACTCTGGATATGAGAAATGCTCAGTTACGGGGCTGGTTGGTTACTGATTCCAGACCTTTCCAGTGAACACATACACATTCCCTTCACCTTTTCTTTTTTTTTTCTTTTTTTTTGGGGGGTAAGAAAACATATCATTAATTCATTGGCTGTCGTCTTCAAATTAAGGACTATGGGATTTTTGTTTATTCTCTTCCAATTTACATCTATATCCTTTTTCTTCTATACAGAATTAAATTCTATACAGCAATTAAAATATAATTCTTCATTTGCTTCCTCCCATAACCCCTACCCAGCAATCTAGAATTAACAATATCAACATTACCAACAACAAACAGTTTTAGGGTTCTCATTTGTTTGGAAGTTTTCTCTTTCCTTAAGATACATCTTCCTATGGTTGTACAAATTACTGTGCTTTAAAGTTACTTGAAATAGTTACTCTTGTTATGTTTGGGCCATCAACTTACATACTTCTGCTTATGTTTCTTATGAATTTTTTAAGAATTAAGAACTACTACTTATTAACATTTTATTATGCATAATACTAATATTAATCATTCATTAAGAACTTTTAAAAATTAAATTTGCCTGTTTTATAATTTTGTAAATTATAATATGATTCCAACATCAAATATACAAAACAAGGTAGATAAGTCAAACTTCTTTTCAATTTCCTCCACCCTAATCTCTCCCTTACCCTTAGGTACCTATTTTTTATAGTTATCCTACCTTATTTTATTTATTTAACATAAGAAGCTTTTAAATAGTCTTTCACTCTCTGGTTTATTTTATTTAATCTGTCGTTTCTTAAAACCCATTTTTTAGTATATACAAAAGTTTATATTTTTGTTCTAATAATTATATTTATACTAATATTTTTGTGTAATACCACCCATAGTCTCCTCTTTTTTTCTTTTGTTATTGTCCATTAGTTACTTCCCATGAACAATATTGTTATTAGCTCGTAATCATGTCTTTGCCCTTTACTTTAAGGGTACTATTCAGGATATTGTCCAATATACTGGAATTAAGAAAATTTTTCTCTCAAGTTTCAGGAAATGGCTACTCTGCAAAGACAATGATTCATTTATTTCAGGGTTTCTAACCTTGTCACTATTGTCATTGGGCTGGATAGTCCTGTGATGTGGGGGACTGTCCCGTACTTGCAGAATGTTTAGCAGTTTCCTTGGCCTCTACTACATGCCAGTAGCAGCCCCCCTCCCCATTGGGCTGGATAGTCCTGTGATGTGGGGGACTGTCCCGTACTTGCAGAATGTTTAGCAGTATCCTTGGCCTCTACTACATGCCAGTAGCAGCCCCCCTCCCCCACCAATTGTAACAACCAAAAATATCTCCAGACACTGCCAAATGTCCCCATTGAAAACCACAGATTTAACTAAATCAGAGTCCCCTTTGTGTATGTACTACAAAAAAGCTCAAGGTCAAATTAATGGCACCTTCTAAAAAAACATAAAAAGACCTCAAGATGAGAATTCTGTGTATTAAACCCACCCAAACATTATCTTAATACCCAAATTTAATATCTACTATTTGATTGATTTAAAAAAAAAGTACACACTACATACTTTTCACAGCTTTCATTAATTCCTTTTGGAACAAAGGGGAGGAGTAGAATTATTCCTTGGAAAATACAAGGAAGTTATCAGTCCTTGAAATTAGAAGTTGATTTATCTGAAATCCTTTACCAATCATTTCCCTAGTTACAGTTGTTTATCCTCAACTGAAAAAAATCTCTACATATTGTTGGCTTCTTCATTTTCATATGTGTAAATAAGAAAGACTAGCAAAAATAGCTCCCTGATAGCAGAGACTGGGACTTATTAGTACAACTCTGGACTCATCACATAGCACAACGCCTGGCCAGCACAGACGAGCTCAAGTTTTATGTCTGAATGAATGTTATTAATACAGTATGAAAAACCATCTTAATAGGTAGATGACTCATGTGGAATGGGTAACTTTTAGACAGTCACAAACCTTATATATAGTAGATGCTTAACATGTACTTACTCATCGCCTGCCAAGGACATAAAATCTAAACAACCTTAGCATATAAAATCAGAGCAAGAAAAGTAAGATTTGCATATTCTCCCACTGGTGGCTGCAAGACAACACATATGCTTCAAATATAACTTCTTTTTCTCAGTAAAAACAAGATAAGAGAGATATTTTGGGTTGAAAACAGCATTTAAATTTTAACACATAGGGCCAGCCAAATGTGGTGGTTGTTTTAGAAATTTGTTGAGTCCAGAGCAGTGAAAAGATAAAAATTGACGGAAAGCATGCCATTCAAGTTTTTCTTTACATAAACACAGGATTTACCTTTCCTCCAACATTTTTTATGACGAGGCTAAATTAAAGGGGCACCTTGCTTTAGAAAACACACAAATACAACACTATAACAACAGCAGAACAAAAAGTTCTGTATGAGGGTACTTCAAAAAGCTCATGGAAAAATAGAATTAAAAGAATATGAATCTTTCCATGAACTTTTTGAAGTACCCTCATATTTAAGTACATATATTAAGGGTGTACTTACTCACAAAAAGACATGATTTTCCAAACTTCAGGTTCCTGAATACCTGTTATTATTTCATTAGAATTTTCTTTAAGTCAAATTTAGCAATCTACTTTTTATAGGTAGGCTCATTCCAAGTAGATATCCATTAAATCACGGGCTGAATGAGCTAATGCATAATAAAAGACACTAGGGTAGCCTGTATACCACCTACACATCACCTTGTACAACATGCATGGATGATGCTTCGTCTTTTGAGAAACACTGCCCAAAGCAAATCCAACATAAGATGTTTTTAAATAGTATATTCATGCAGAAATCAAACGCTATTTCCAAAAAATTAGTTTAAAATATATTTTGCTTACACATGTGTACAAACAACTTACAGCAGCTGTTTCACTCCAGCTTTCTTGGAAACATTTTTCATTGTTCTTGGGTCTCATCTTCTCCAATGACAGAAAGCAGCTGTAAGAAGTGGCTATCATTGCTCTGCACATATATAATCCTCCAGGGCATCACTTACATAGCCCATGTTGCAATGTACCTTTCTAAAGCTCTTCACCTCTATCTGGCATACTTTCCCTGTGGCTCCTGATTTGTTAACTGGTAAATTGATATTCTCATATATACCTTCAAGGACAGTGGAAGCAGAGGTAGTTTATAAACGTCTGGAAGCAAATTGCCAAAAGGCTATCAATTGCTACCAATGAAAAAAATTGGGAATAAGCATGCATTTTAGAAGAATAAACTATGCATTCTAAATATTATCTACCTATATTCTACATGCTGTTTTTATATATTATATATTATTATATATTATCTATTTATATATGAAGATCTACTAAAGACTATCAATCAGTAAACCCACACAAACCAAATTTTCTACTTGAAAAACTCAAGTGTTTCTGCATAGATGTGCCTAAAGGATAAATGATCTTTAAACTGAAAAATTACATGAAATGGACCTTCTTACTCTCAACAACTGCTCAATTATAAGATCATATAATTACAAACACCAAACATTATTTCTAGCAAAAATGCTTCACTTTTCTAAGTGAACCTTCCAGAAATGGCAACCAGAATTCTTCAAGCAAGTGACCTGGAACTTGAGTACCTTGGTCCTAGGATTCCTAATTAGACTCACCATGTCTTACATTCCCTCTCCTTAAGATGGCATTCTAACAGCAGCTCTTCCAGAACCCTGAAGATAACTTTGGCCTTAAGGTCTCTTCCTCCCCAGCTCTTCAGATAAAGTTCACATAATACAAATAATGGTTATAACTAAGCTGAATGCCAATCAATAATGCTATGTTTTGTATCAATACTATTCAATTCTCTTTGTTCTAGCACTCACATGAAATATACAGAAAGGAAAATCCAGGTAATTTAACTTGAACTATTATCCTTATTTACCTTTAGTGAGCAATTAAGTCTACTAGTCTAAAATTAACATAAACCCAATCTACTAAAATATAAAGAACTGCCTACTTTTCTTGCAAAAGATATTTGCCCAGGTTCTAAACATAATCAGTTTTTGATAAAAACAGACTATGAATTCCATTCACAGGAGCATGGATGGATAACAAAAGTTGGCATCCCTGTAAATTAAGATGAAATGTGCAGAGAAAAAGAGCTTTCACTTACTTGCACGAAGGACTGAAGGTGTGACCTCAATTTCACTTGTTGCTTGATAAGGCTGAAAGGCTGAGACATTGCTGGTGCCAAGCTCACTACCAAATATCTCTGGACTCTGGGTACCTGTGGAGCTGGCACTGGTGCCATCACCTCCATGATGCGGATCTTGCTCATCAAACACTGCTACCAGCTAGAAATGACAGATAAATTTGCAGTTATAAATAAAATCATCTAAATTACTACCAAAAATGTATACCATTTTCATATAAATATACAGTGGAAAAATACTGATTTTAATGCACCCAGAAATATTAAGTTTTAGAAAGCAAACCTGCAAAGAAATAATGTTTCCCTGAATTTTGATGCTTTACTTTTATCTTTCTAAGTTGTACATTTCATATTCAAAATTCTATGGGTGAAAAATAATAAAGCTGTTTAATATCTCAGAATGCTAAAACAGGGATGAATTTAAATCTTTTTTATATACCAGATATATTGTTAAATGGAAAGGAAAAATGCAAAAGAGTGCATTTATGTATGTGTGTACATATGTATATCTGAACGTGTATTAATGCACACATACACACAGTATAAGCTACCCTTATAAGGAAGAAGGGGATATTAAAAACTGTACACATGTCTCTCATCTGTGCATAAGAAATGTAGAAAGGACAAAAGAGAAACTGAGGAAATGGGTTATCGAAAGGAGTAAATAGCAATAGGGTTGAAAGCAAGAGGAAATAGGAACAGACAGTGGCAATAATGGGGAAGTGACACTTTTCTGAGCTTATTTTTCTGTACAGCTCTGACTTTTAGAAACACAGTAACAATTCAATTACCTAAAACAAAGATAAATAATTGAAATCCTCTGGGATGGCAAGGTGAGGCAGGAAGCACCAGAGGAATCCAAAATGGCACACAAACAAAGGAACCTAACTATAGTACAAATGAAGATTATGACCACACCAGAGGGGGAAGGGGAGAAAAGAATTAGCCTAAGTAACTTTGGAAAACTGTGCCTTCACCATGTAACATAAAGACAAAAAGAATGGTTACACATTATATTCTAGTTAGTGAATTTGTTTATCACAAGCATATACAAGGGTACTTCAGAAAGTTCATAGAAAAATAGAATTAAAAGATAATATAATCTTTCCACGAACTTTTTGAAGTATGGTCTAGCAATTCTCAATCTACTATATACACACAAGCGATAATAAAGAAAAAAGTGAAAATATTTTGGATAATGAAAGCCAATGTTCTCACTGTCAGAAACAGAAGTTACAAAAATAAGGAAATGCTAGACTAAACTCTGGTATTAGACTGAAATCAGCAGCATCAGTATGAAGTCAAAGTTTTTATCAGTAGTAGTTAGGCAGGTACACAGACAGATAGGATAGATGAATGTTAATGCATATATGGTAATATATGTACAAACATATTTTCTCGCTCTGTCCACCAAGAGGTCCTAGAAGCGATGAAATCCCAGTACCAATGAGCATACCCAGTGCCCAGGTCCTAGTTTCTAATACTGTTCTCCAGTAAATGAACCTGGGCTCCTTGGGAAAATGGTTGATTTTAGGGTGAGGACAGGGAAAACACATGATGAGCCTACAACACCTTGTGATGCTAAAAAGTAAGTAAATATATACTCAAAAATGACTTAGGTGTCTCAATCTCCTTGGGAAAATGGTTGATTTTAGGGTGAGGACAGGGAAAACACATGATGAGCCTACAACGCCTTGTGATGCTAAAAAGTAAGTAAATATATACTCAAAAATGACTTAGGTGTCTCAAAGGGAAAACAGCTGCCAACCTGAAGGACTCACAATGGCCAAAGCTGAGACAACCTGTAAACAAAATAAACAATGCCAGCATTGGATTATAACCCAAAGAATAAACTAAATACCCATAAGTCTATAAATGATACAAATAAATAATTGAAGAAATGGAGGAGAATGAATGGACAGCTCTTCCCTACTATAGCATTCCAAATAATAAATACAGAAGGAATGATGGAAATAGAAATCATCATTAGGCAACCTCCACAGTAATAATTGTTGCAGGAAAGATCTACCCGTGGATGCTAAAATTAATGGGTGAGAATATGATGAGGAACAGGATGTTTGCATTATCTCAAAATGTCTCCCTGTAAGATACGTTTTAACTAAAAAGGGAAAAATAGTTTCTTTGCAATGAAGAAACTTGGAGACACCACTTTACCAAGGATAACATCACCAGTAATAATAGGCTAGCCAGTTTGCTCAGTTGGTTGGAGTGCCACCTTGTAAGGCCAAGGACAAGGGTTCGGATCCCTGTACCAGTCAGCCCCCCCCCCCCCCAAAAAACCCATCACCAGTAATAAGACATGTCAGCATCATGTACCATCAGATAAAATGCCCTGAGAAGTATATAACATTACTTCTGTTATTCCTGCCAAAAATGTATAAGTTCAATCTAATCATGAGGAAACATCAGACAAACCCAAATTGAGTCACTTTCTACAAAATAAATAGTATCCTTTAAAAGTATCAAGGTCATGAAAGTAGAAGGAAAAAATGATGAAAATGTATAAATTGGAGGAGACTGAGAAAAATGAGAACTACATGCAATGTAAGTTCTTGGACTGGATCCAAGACCAGAAAAAGAACATTAGTAAAAAAGAGGCAAAGTTCAAATGAGCTCTGTAGATTAGTTGACAGTACTGACTCAGGATTAGTTTCTTGTTTTTGGTAATTATACTATGATTATGTAGGATGTTAACATTAGGGACAGATGAAGGATATATGGAAACATTATTCCAACCTCTCTGAAGTATAAGATTATTTCAATTAAAAATTTTAAAATGTTACAATACAGTATTACAAAACACTATAAAGATAAAAATTTATTTTATTTCTTTTTATAGCTAATATAGTTATTAAAACACTAATACACTTCTTAAAAATCCCAAAAAGTAATAAGGTTCTAGGGAGCAGCAATGGCTATCGCCTTGGTCATTCACCCTACAATCCCATGCCTAGCAACTAAGTTTGGCTTTCCAAGAAAAGAAGAACCTTATCTACAGACAAAATGATCCACCTCTTCCACCACCAAGCCAAGCTTTTTCAATGCCAATACCCCTATCAGTTAAGGGACAGTAAGATAAATTTACAGAATATAAGCAGTATTTATAATTACAATCCTCATTTCATAGTTCTGTCATTTTGAACAAATGCTGTTTCCATGAACATTTACATATCATCAATCAATTCATGAAACAACAAAGAAACCCATTATAAGGTCATAGAGACATGTAGATAAACAGGAAGCTCAGAACCCCGCTGTGGTATAATATATAATTAGCTGATTAATCTGGAGAGAGGCTAAGTGGCAAGAAGAAATCAAAGTAGGATGAAGAGTTGGGCCACTCAACCTTATGACAAGCAACACAAGTGGGAAAAGAAATTCTGAACAGTTACAAAAAATGGGAAGGTGTTTCTAAGTATACACCAAAGTTTCCATATGCAGTAACAAAATCAGCTTGTTTATTTGATATTGCCTGGCAGGTGTCTCCCCTGTATTAGTAGCATATATGTTCCTCTAGATCAGGTATGAGCAAACTTTTTCTGAAAAGGCCTAAATAGTAAATATTTTTGGAGCTGTGATCCAAATCGTCTTTCACTATTCCACTCTTCCACTGTAGCATGAAAGTACCACAGGTAGTACATAAACAAATGAATGCGGCTATACTTAAATAAAACTTCACTTACAAAAGCAGGCAGCGGGCCAATTTTCACCCATGGGCCATAGTTTGATGACCCTGCAGTAGATCACCCATCTTCAAGTAACACGATTTAAAATGTTCAATTTGGGAACTGAAACTAAAAGTCAAGGTACCTTTGTAACCCTGACAAGCCAAAACTATCCATTTCAAGCTCTTCATCAGGATTTGGATTTCTGTACTTAATTTTAATGTCATCATACTTTTCACAAGGTATGTGGCTTATTATGTGTTTTGAAGATATTAAGTTCTGACATTTTGGTGCTTAATTGGAAGCAAATGAAATTCAAGTTTTCTTATTAACTTTTCACAATGATGTGTTCTCTCAAGAACCAAGTCCTTTCTGCAAACTGAAAATGGAGATTGAAAATGACAAAGAACGAGTCTTTAAATGCCACACGATGAAGGAGCTTATACATGTATATTAGTTTCAGTAATTATCTCCAGCATTTTTAGAAAACACAAGTATTATGAAATCTGGACGATGTCATGAACAAATGCTGTTTGAATTTCAGTGGCAGAATCACAGTTGGTGATTTACAATATGTCAATAACATACAATTCTACAGCTTTCTTTTAAACCAAAATTTAAGTGCCAGGTGCAGATATGAAGCAATTTTGTGTTAAATTGGGAAGGACATTTAATTTTAGAAAATCTACTCTACAAGAATACATATAGTAACACAGCAAAAGAAAATGGGACCTTCACAAAAACATCACATATTAAAAATCTCTATCATGCCCTTCAAAAAGTAAAGGAAACGTCTGCTTTCAAATTTGTGAAACATGTCTCAACTCCATATTTTAACAGATGGAATTTTCGCTGCTGTCCATGAAGTAGATCAATTCTGAAAGTTCATTTTTACTTTCAATAGTTATTAATTTTTCTTCTGTTCCACTCATCCATCAAGTCTCCATGAGAAAAAACAGGCCGAATTTGGATAACACCCACAATAACCCAAATATCAGATAAACTCTAAACATTGCCTCACAAGTGATTTTAACTCCCTAAAACATCGGAACTCTCCAACAGAAAACCTGTCATGTAAAAATCACACATAAATGCTTATTGGATCTAGGGTGGTCCCTTTAGAGGGTAAAATTATGAGTCGAAAGACCACAACTGCATGTAGCAAAGTGCTAAGTGCATAGAATTTGGAATCAGAGCTACATTCAAAGCCCTCTCTGACACTATGGCAAATGGTAAATCTATTCTCCTCTCTAACACCTCTAAGTTTTACTTTCCTCTTCTGAAAAAAAGAGGATGGTGGTTGTGGTGGCAGAATTGTGCCCCACCACCAAAGTCATCTATGCCCAAATCCCTGGAACCAGTGAATGTTACCTTCCAAGGCAAAGGGACTTTGCAGGAAGATGGGATTCAAGTTAAAGACCTTAAAAATATCCCAGGTTATCCTGACGGCCTTATCTACTAATGTAAGCCTGGAAAAATGGAGAACTTTAACTGGCTGTGGACAGAAAGAGATGTGACAGTGGTCAGAGAGATGCTACACTGCTGGCTTTGAAGATGAAGAAAGGGAGCCACAAGCCAAGGAACATGAGCCACATTGAGAAGGCAACAAAATAGACTCTCTCCTGCAGCCTCCAGGAAGAAACACACCTCTGCTAACGCCTTGATTTTACTCCAGTGAGACCATTTCAGATTTCTACCGTATGGAGGCATAAATTAATAAATTTGCATTGTTTTAAGCCAGTAGTTTGTGTACATTAGTCCCCCCTTATCCACAGGGGATATGTTCCAAGACACCCAGCAGTTATCTGAAACCGCAGATGTACCAAATCCTATATATACTATTTTTTTCCCATCTCATAATGGAGACGGCTACTTAATGACTATGGGGTAGGCAACGCGTACAGCGTGAGTCCACTGGATAAAGGGACGATTCACCCCCCAAGTGAGGACAGAGCAGGACGGTGCAAGATTTCATCATGCTACTCAGAACGGGGTGCAATTTAAAACTTATGAATTTTTCATTTCTGGAATTTTCCATTTAATGTTTGGGACCACTGTTGACCATGCACAGAGCAGGACGGTGCAAGATTTCATCATGCTACTCAGAACGGGGTGCAATTTAAAACTTACAAATTTTTCATTTCTGGAATTTTCCATTTAATGTTTGGGACCACTGTTGACCATGGGTATCTGAAAGTGCAGAAATCAAAACAGGGAAAAGGGGGACTACTGTAATGTGTTACGGCAGCAGTAGGAAACTCATACAGAGGCGATGCGTAGTCTCCTAGACTTGTGACAAAGACGGAAGGTGTATCAACTTTAAGAATACAACACGCACACATCTACTATTACTATTATTGTATTATACTGTGGTGGCTGATAAACATATTTTTATAAACATGAGGATCAGTTTCAAGAGTAATAAAGATTGAGGCAAAGCTCAATTGGTGTATATTGTTTCTGGGAGAAGAGAAAAAAAAAAATAAAACACAGGAAAAGGAAAGGAGAAACCTAGCTAGGAAATGCTTTAACATATAACCACAACATTTAGTAATTTCGCAGTTGGTCTACATCCTCCCCTTGATGTCTCACATAAAAACACAGCAGCTTTTATTATTTCACTTTACAGAAAAGAAAACTGAGGCTGAGAGAGATTAATCTGACCAAAGTTTAAATAAGTACAGAATGAATCTCGGGTTGTAAATCAAGTCTATCTGACTTCAAAGATTCTATTTATTCAAACATCTAATGTGTCAACAGCACAACCCACTGGACAGCTACAGACTATGATCATCCGTAAGACTCTGAATAGGATTCTGTTCATTCTTGATTAACCAAAGGTAATAACCTGCCTTACCAAATTAATACAATTTTGACACTACCACCTAAAATTT
>NW_007726547.1:513498-514644 GCF_000696425.1 Galeopterus variegatus
AATCTCGGGTTGTAAATCAAGTCTATCTGACTTCAAAGATTCTATTTATTCAAACATCTAACATGTCAACAGCACAACCCACTGGACAGCTACAGACTATGATCATCTGTAAGACTCTGAATAGGATTCTGTTCATTCTTGATAAACCAAAGGTAATAACCTGCCTTACCAAATTAATACAATTTTGACACTACCACCTAAAATTTTTCTGAACATATCTGAAGGTAACCAAGATAATTACAAAAAATTCCATGCTGGTGATATTACCAGTCAGTCTTAACCAGAGAGCTTAAAAGAATCAAAAGAACTTGCAGATTCTGCCTTCTCACAGAAAAAAGGATGGTGATTTGAGTCAAGTACTTGTCTAAGCGAGGTCTCCAAGACCTCTAGGCTCAGATTCCAACACCCTCAGAAGCCATTTTACTGCCACATCCCTTGAGGAAATTCTGTTTCTGTTGCTTTCTTCATGTGCAGGCTGAACACATCCAGAGCAAGCTGATTATCACAGTTCTTGTGAACACCCTTTGGAAACACAATACTAATATATAGAATTATTTAACTGTAAAATAAAGTCATCACATTTTTGGATCTGGAGAAAGTCCAAAACATGAAAAAATACTAAAACCCAGAATGAACTTGAAGATGCCTCCAAGATCCTCTCTTCCTCTAAGGATCATGAGTGGCCTCAATGAGTAGGTCGGATTCTGTTGCATCATGTGGCCCACAGTATCAAAACAAAGTCAACGAGAAACACAAAACAGAAAGTGCATCTCTGGGCAATAGCTGGGAGTTATCAGGGGCACATTTGCCTATAAAGAGTAAATGCAACAGAAAATAACAGAAAGAAAATTCAGCAGAAATGTGAAAGCTATAACACATTGCAATAAGTTTCTAAAAATTAACAATAAAAATCAAATAACTGGAGTTATTGAATTTTAAGTCTGAAGTGAGAATGTTTCATAACATATAATTCTAAACTATCACTATTCCAAAAGTCACTTTTCCTTTCCATCTATAAATCTCTATATTAGGATCATACATATCAATAACTAAATGTTTCTGCCCTTTCACTCAGAAATGTACCCAAAAAAAAGGTAATGTAGATCAATTATTTGGGCTCCTGAATTCTCCTTTATCCATCCTTTA
>NW_007726547.1:515304-518147 GCF_000696425.1 Galeopterus variegatus
CAGAAATGTGAAAGCTATAACACATTGCAATAAGTTTCTAAAAATTAACAATAAAAATCAAGTAACTGGAGTTATTGAATTTTAAGTCTGAAGTGAGAATGTTTCATAACATATAATTCTAAACTATCACTATTCCAAAAATCACTTTTCCTTTCCATCTATAAATCTCTATATTAGGATCATACATATCAATAACTAAATGTTTCTGCCCTTTCACTCAGAAATGTACAAAAAAAAAAAGGTAATGTAGATCAATTATTTGGGCTCCTGAATTCTCCTTTATCCATCCTTTATTTTTTAAACATGTCACTTAGACTCGTCTCGCATAAAGCATGCTTGATAAACTGTGGCACTTATATAAAAGGAAAACTAACCAGATGCCTAACATGTTTACATAGATTAGCATACTGTGTTATCCAACACAAGAAAGGAACCTAAGGAGATAAATCTTTAATAGTGCCATTTCAAACAATATGTCATGGAGGAGAGGGCAAGACATTATGATGACTACCTGAACAATTCAGAAGACCACCTCCATCATAAGCTCCTACCTTTAATGGCCAAAGGTCACCTGTCCCACAAGAGCTAATAGCATCCTTGAAGAAGGTAATATTTCTTAGTCACTAATGCTAATAAAGATATTCTGCTTCATCTGGAAATCACAGTGAAAGATAGTCACCTATCATACTCCGCAGCCCTGATGCTTACATTTCAGAGCTGAGATTTAATTCTGCTTTCCCTCAGGGTGACACACTCTATCACCCACTGAGGCTTCAGGCAAATTAGATTACCAATTTAAGAGTTATGCTCAAGTTATAGCCTTGAGTGTGTCAACCACAAACCACAATAGAAATATGCAAATGTGTACAGCCATAAGCTAGTTGACCCACCTGTCAGATATATTGTAAACCCCTTTCACTCGCATCCTTGTCACAAATACCACTGTTCCATTTGTACCCACCAACGAAGTTACAACTGCATTACACTACTGCTTATGTGTTAATAAAAAGCAGCATAGCACAGTAACATGGAGCAAAATAATTCTGAAACTGGCTAATCACATATACAACATAGGGTGACTTCAGATTGCAGGAGGTGGCATTAGTTGTGATTTTATCATGAACACATGCAGCTTCCCCTCAAGGAGAACATGGTAAGTCTGGGAAATAAGCAATATGAACCCCAGAAGCAAACGTACTGATGTAATTACTAATTATTATGTCGACATGGAAAAAAGGAACTATCAAATCAATCTGTATGCTTTCTGATGACTGAACTTACTTTAATGACACAGAAACAATACTAAATCCTTAATCATTCTCTGAGCCTTACTTGCCCATCATGGTTCATTAAAAACTCATTTAAATACAGATAAAGTTTTACTGGATGAGTAAGCAAAACAATAGTAAAAGAATATATTTGGGCCAATGATGTTTCTTAGTTGTAGTAATACAAGCTATACCAATAAAAGCTAACTCACTACAGAAGGAGAATCTCAAGCTTGCCACTGAAAAACTTTAAATGTTATGCATGCAAGATTAATTCTGTGCTTCATCAGCATTTTAAGAATTAAGAAGATTTTGTCCAATTTAAAAAAGAAGACGAAAAGCCTAGAAAGGAATTCCAAAGTACCATGAGCACACTAAAGGCTAGCTAACTTTTCCTACTGGCTAAGCTGAGTGTGACAAAGTGCTGGGAGTCCTTTCCCTGCACTGTACCGTGAGATTGGACCTCCAATCTGCCTCGGCCTTCAGTTGCTGGTGTGAGACACTGGAGGCAGCTGGTCCTCACCTCCGGGTGCCCTCTCTCCACCTTGCCACTCTGCCAATCTTCCAACATATAGCTATCTAAAAGTGGCTAATGTGGACATAACAATCAACAACATGGTGTTTTAATTTGTGGACAATTTAGCTTGACAACACATACGTGTTATGTATATTCAGAAACAGCTGCATCAATGAATAGTAAATAAGAGAATCCCTCAAGAATAACTCTTTCAATTAATACTATAGTCTAGAGATTGGGGATTTGTTTTAAAAAAAAAAAAAGTTATTTATCAAAAGTCCAATATCAAGTAGGAAATAGGGCTTAATGAGACAAACCAACCCCATTCCCACCCTTGACCTCCCACCCACCCACACACAAATAGAGCCTCTCAGTGCCTCCCTGTAAACTGTAATTAAAAGATACACTACCCAAACCCACAGCACCAATCATGCTAGCTGAACTTCACTGAGCAAGTATGAATGAAGTGATTCTTCCCACTTTCTACACTAGACTAGTCACTGCCCCCTTCCCTCCCAGGGCTACATCAATATCCTCAGCTCTCCCCGATCCCCAACCTACAGTCCTAGGAGGCGAGAAGCTGCCAGTGTAAATGCTCAGCCCAGAAACACAGCACCATTATTACCTCCAGGCAGGATCATACTCTGCTCTCTCTTGCCCATCCGCATCTCTGCCTCATTTGATGAGTCCACCAAAACAGAGCTGAGCTCTTTTTATCTCCTTAGCTAGTTGGGTATATTAAGCCAGGGTCTGTTCTGTCGACCTGGAAACCTTGTCTCCATATCCACATGCCACCCTCAAGTTCTCCTCCCACCAAGCAACCAGCAAGATACAAATGTTTAGCTGCAAGAAAGTTGGAGTCCCACTTAACCCACAACCACATTTTCCTACCAACTTGTATCTCCTGGCTCTGTGCTGGAGTTTGTATCAGGTGTCTTCAGGAACACAGGTGACTTCAGCCTATGTCTTTCATCAAGTAACGTCTCAAAGAATTTAGACATTTACTTCCTTGTGCCTAATCAAGCCATCACTGAATCCATTGTTGAACATGTAAAAAA
>NW_007726547.1:518634-519849 GCF_000696425.1 Galeopterus variegatus
GCCTATGTCTTTCATCAAGTAACGTCTCAAAGAATTTAGACATTTACTTCCTTGTGCCTAATCAAGCCATCACTGAATCCATTGTTGAACATGTAAAAAAATGACTCATCACTAAAATTTCTTGCCAATCAAATCTGGTGAACTTAATACTTTATTTTTTGGCAAACAGTAGTGGAAAACTTTCTGTTCTAAAATAGAAATTTGAAAGATCACTTCCTTAGTTCTAAATTTTGCAAATTATGTTTAAAATTAAAAGCACTAGAAAACTTGGCTATGGTTACAGTCAATCAATCAGGAAGTAGTTAAAGAATTGCACAAAGTCACAGAAAACATCCTAACACAATGTTAGGCCTAGAGATGATGAAAGAGAGGTAAGCAAATCATCATCTCTGGTATTTAAAGACAAGACAGTATTTACAATTCAAAGAACTAGACTTGTCTCCAAGGCAACCTGCCATTTGTATAGAGAACTCACTCGGCAGTTCATAATTCACATAATTGTCAAGTGACTTCACAATTTGAACAAGACCCCCACTGATAACTTAGCTTCCATCTAAAAGCATCATCAGAAAAATGAGAATAGTTTTACTGCTATAAGAGAAGAAAGGAATTCAGAGGATTCTATCAAGACTTGGGGATGGAGCAGAAGGATGGATACAGGAGAAAAAAGTGACTAAGAAGAAAAAAGTAGAATGGGGAGTTGCTGCTTAACAGTGATATCTTTTCAAACTATGATGCATCAAACCCACTACTTCTATTCACTCAAATTTCTGACAGAAAGTATAGTTTAAAATGATACATAATAAAAAGTCAGTATTCATTCTGACAACCACAAGCCAACATTAGCAATAGACCAAAGTTCAATAAATGTGTTTTGTAAAATATAAGGCTAATGTTACATTACAAAATGACTTTCAGTTTAATTTGCATGCGAAAAAGAAGAGTGTGATTTTTAAATATTCACCCAGGGGCAGAGATGAAAAACATTTTCTAACTCCGTTTTTGCTATTAGACTTGCCATTTCTATACTTTCTACAAAGGAGAGATAATGGTGTCCTTGACATTAGCCTAAATTATCTTCACTATGCAATACAATGCTGATTAAATTAGGCTGATTTTAATCAACTGGCAGGTTTATTCAAAAAGTAGCTAAATAATAAAATTCTTTTATCAACTCTTCATTAGTATAACCTGTTTAGCAGTGTTTTTTTTTTT
>NW_007726547.1:520667-522187 GCF_000696425.1 Galeopterus variegatus
TTTTTTTTTTTACAAAAGGAACACAGAATACATACAATTGTGTGTCAATCCTTCCCCCCCTCCTTATTTGACAGGTAAAAGACATACTTACAAGCTAAGTATTTCCCCTAATCCACAAATTGCTTTAACACTAAAATTCAATGCAAATCTTTTGAAAGGTAAATACCAGTGCCATCTAATGGATGTAGCCAAGCACAGAGTTTGAAAACTTTAAATTTTAAAGAAAATATATTCTGAGAAAAGCCCAAAACCTCTACTTGCCTTTCATCTGCTTCTCACAGAAAACATGCCCACAGGTGACCCAGACCAGCGGAGGTAGAGTTATGGTAATCTGGTGGTCTGCAGTGCACTCGGGGGCGAGGATACCAAAGGACAACCATACTTAATAAATGTTAGCTATTATTATTAGAGAACGTTTCAAGAAATTGAGGTTATCAGAGGAAGATGAGAGGCATGAGGAGGTATTAAGCTAAATTGCCTGAACTTTACCTCGAAAACTGTGGGGTGGCATCCTTGAATGCACGCCAGTTTAATTTGCATTAATTCTGCACAAGAAGGAGGAATAAACAAGCAAACAAACGAACTGGGAAAAGAAAAGTTTCATGGAGTAGAGCGATCAGTAGTATTTAAATACCACAAGGAGGCACATTAGCACTTTCTCAAGGAAGGTTACATCAATACATATTTTCAACAAATGGGACCTAAAATTATTTCACACCAGTGCTAAAATAATTTCAATAATAGTGGAAAAATATTAAAAGAATATGAATAAACACTTTTTGGTCCACTGATGTACAAAACATAAAACTCAAATATTTTTTCAAGTAACACTAAGCAGATAAATTCAGTTTCACAATATGCCTGTCTTAACAGATAAGGATTCTGTAAACAGTTCTTAATTTTCTTGTAAAAGGGTCTATTTCATTAGTCTTCGTGTCTCACCCTGCTCCTTGACTCAAAAGTGCCCCAATAAATAGGAGGGTACTCTTCAAAAAGTTCATGGAAAGATCCATATTATTTCTTACTGCAATTTTTCCATGAACTTTTTAAAGTACCCTTGTACATGATTAATTAGTATAAATTATCACATTTATTTTGCAATCTCTTTGAAAATATAGGCAAGTTAATATAAACAGCTAATATACAACAATTCCTCTGCGCATCATTCCCTAACCTCACCCCTTTGCTTAGACTCAGGAAATCAAGCACCCTTCACTGCATGAAAGAACAGCAAGAGATCAAGGAATGCTACCACCCACATCAAAGTCCTCCTACTTTTCAACGCTCTAAAATCCAGATCTTACTATTCTCTGAAACCAAAAGTAGGTCTGAACTAGGCTAAGCCTAACTGTAGATAAAGACTCAACGAAGAGACAGCTCATGTTCTTGCCGTCCCTGCCCTCTCTTGCCTGTGGTTCCCACCTTTCCTCTAGAATCGCAACTCTCAGGTCTGATTATACAACCTTGCACCAGCTTATAAAGCTGTGGCTCATCACCTCTTTTATTTATATTTATTTTTT
>NW_007726547.1:523028-524434 GCF_000696425.1 Galeopterus variegatus
AATGAACTTTTTCCACAGAAAAATGAATAGATGTATAATTTTGGATATACTTTCATCAGATTAACAGATCCCTGCTCTGAGAGAAAAAAGACAGAATAAAAACCACATTTTCTAACATTAACTTAAATATCAATAAACATTTCTTGAATTCTATCACATCACTCTGACATCACAGTTACATATTAGCGGAGTATAATCTCTTCTAAATATCTTCTGATTCTCTTTATTTTTACACTGAAGCATCTCTTCCAGTTTTTTGGTTCCACCTTCCCATTTTTCCTATATAAATGTTCAAAGGCAGAACCTAGAAATAAGCAATATTTGGTCACTCTACATCCATTAGAAAAGAATCGTAACAGTATTTCTGAATATTAAAAAATGTGGTTACAATAATAGCAGCAACAGTAGCAATAATAGTGATATTAATGGCAGCAGCTAACTTCTTACCATTTCCGCACTTACACCTTTTATACAGTATCTTATTTGATCCTCAAAATATAAACAGTGCTACTGTCCTACCCAGTTTACGCCCAGGGAAACTGAAAACCTAGAGGGTTTAGTTGCTTGGCTATGGTCTACCAGGTACACTGCCAAGCGTCAGAGCTGCCCAAGTACAGCTGAATCCCATGGTTTTGCTCAGAACCACTGAGGACCCTGTCCAGCACACAACCCGCATCGAGGCCAGCAAGCAGAGGTGTTGTTGAAGGACAGCCACATCAAGGAAAAGGAAAACCACAAGTTTTCCCGTAAAGCAAGACCTAAAAAGAACTAGTGCTAAGAAAGACAAAGTACATTGTCACTCCTTTGATTAACCCAATTCTCCCCTAAACATCTAGATCCACCAGAAATGACAAAACAGTCATTTGCAACACTATCAGTTCAAATATTTCAGCTCTAGAGAGCATTCAATAGGCTGGCAGGAGATAGTAAACACCCAAATTCCATGAGAAGCTGTACTTCAGTTAACTTCTGGAGAATCACCTACTTGTAAGGCAACAACTGTCAGTGGTAGGGGGTACTAAAATACAGAAGTAATCTGAACATTGTGGGGTGCAGAAAGGAGAAGTCAATGGGGGGGGGGTCAAGTAAATGGGAAGAGCTGAATGAACAGGAGGGAATTGGGTTCAGCCCTAAAAATGGGTATACTGTTCAGGCTGATAAGTGACAGAAGGAAACTGGGAGGGCAGGCTTTGGAGGCTGGGAGAAACAGGTTCAAATCTAAACTCTACCACTAACTAGATGGGTAGCACTGGGCGAGTTACTCAACCTCTCTATGCCTAAGTTTCTTTCATCTAGTAAATGGTAATGATGATAAAGTCAACTTTGTGAAGTTATCATAAACCTTCTAAGGTCATTATGAGAAAGCATAAGCCTGTATATGTTAATAGTAAACAAAATAACAGATG
>NW_007726547.1:526269-527870 GCF_000696425.1 Galeopterus variegatus
CCTAACCTCTTCATCTCTCTAATCACACTGTTTTCAAAAAATACTATTAGAAAAACCATACGAAGATATTATAAGGAAATACACTACAGAACTATTATTTCTCCTGTATCATCATGCTTCCATGAAGACGGTCCTGAAACATCTCACAACCTTTTAGAAGGCTGGGTCCATTTCAGAATACCAACTACCACTGTGGAATCTTGGATTCTGGATTTCACTGTTCTTGGTTCCTGTCCCTCTGGGTGGGTACTGTGATCTTAGCTGATCACCTGCTGTCCTCTGTAGAAGTTAACATAGTAAATACCTTGGACAGGACCTACTGACTTTAAAACATAACCATATTCATCACTAAAAGATGAAAAGAAAAGGTGATAAGGTGTCTAGTTGGGTAACTGAGCAAAAGAAAAATTAGGGCTCAAGTGGTAACTGTGATTGGAGTCAAAGTCAGAAAATAAAACGAACTAGTCTAAGCTTTTAATTACTTTTTTTACCTCAAGACCTGGTTAATCCTGAAGTGAGTTATAGTCTGTGTAAAGAAAATACAGGGGCCAGCCCANCTAAGGTCATTATGAGAAAGCATAAGCCTGTATATGTTAATAGTAAACAAAATAACAGATGCAAAGCAAGGGAGCTCAAGAACCAGCAGCAGGAGAGCGGTGGTGGTGATGGTAGTTGATGTTGTTTTCATTAGGAGCAACATATTCTGTTTCTTTTTATGACAAATTATATTCCTGGGCAAGATACTCAGGGTTTAAAAAAAATATCGAGTTCAACAAAGATATCATTTAACAATCTAGTAAAACTAAATGTAAATAGCTGCTTTTAATATTCCCACGTTTTCGTTTCCTTACGTCTTCAGGACGTATAATGGCATGGGTAGAAACAGGTGAAGATGTGGCGAATGGAAATAAAGTCAAGAAGAAAAAGAAAAGCCTCTGACATATCAGCAAAAAATGCTAAAGTCTGGGGAAAAGATCAAGGGGCTAATTAACATCAGAGAATGCTGTCTCAGTGTGCACCAAATCCCTTGGTGTGTAAGAGATGAAGAACAGACACTTACTGAAAGGGGGATATAAAAAGTGCTATGAGACAGTTTATGTAATGAGTTTCTTCTAGCATCTTCCATGACCAAGAATAGCCACACATAGTAAAGAGTAAGACAATTTTAGAAATTAATGTTCAATCTGCAATTATCTTGAAAAAATATTTAGGCTTTAAAAAGCTAAATATTATTACAATTAATGCCATGCAAATGCTCAAAATTTTGTTGATACAAAAATATTTTCATTCAAAGATACTAAACCTGCTGGACAATCAGCCAAAGCAGGTTCTGGTAAATGAATCAAGTCAGTATTGTTATTAATAGAGTTTTTCAAATTCGAGAATGAGATCGTAGAGTATTCTGTGGACAAAATTCTGATGAAATGTTCCAAAGATAATCCATCCCAAGTCTTCATCACTAACTCACTTTGTTGTCTCCTATCATTCATCCTGACTTCTAGTTAATACCTGTGTTTCCACACCCAGAGCCACTGAGTAGGAACAGAAAAATATTTAAAAGATTCTAAGAGTTTTCACTCACCTCCTCAAATACATACATA
>NW_007726547.1:529241-530766 GCF_000696425.1 Galeopterus variegatus
AAAAAAGAAAAAAAGAAAAAAAGAAAAGAAAGAATAGAAATGCAAAAATAAAAATAAAAAAAAGATTCCGGTAATGGACATGGGAGACAATGACGTAGAAGAAAGTAAGAACAGTACTAAAAATTAACCACAAGGAACTGCTGCCAAAGCCAAGGAGGAGACGCTGGGTGTTCATGGATTCAAAGGCCAACCAACCCAGACCTTGACTGCTTTGGGGCCCACAATTCTCATCAACAGTTTTATCTCTCAAACCATAGAAAATGCTGGAAATGTCTTAATGACCCAGAAGCTGGAAACTACTTAGACAATAAAATCACTCTCACACACAAGTCCCCCTAGACCACGGTAGTAAAGAGGCATGATAGCAAATGCCAAGAAAAGCCGTTAATGAGACATTTAAAGACAGTTCTTACATCTTTAAATACTAGCCTAAAAGAAAGGTAAAAAGAAATTTAAAAACTGGCCAAATTAGTGTTGACTGTAAAACACAACTCTGATTAGACAATTATCAAAATAGCCTAAAAATAAAAACAAGCCTCATATAAACAAACCATTAATAAGCTGTTGATTTTTCCTTGGAAAAAGAACACTATTTCTAAATTGCTGTCACCTAAAAACCGACCTGATTCAATAATGTCAGACAGTGAAGTACACTTAGGCAAGTGGCAAATGATGAGGGGAAAAAAGTCACCTCACAAACTGTGACACCTCATTCTAAGTGTAATAAATGAACAAAATAGAACAGTGCATAACAAGACTGTGAAATCTTTATGTATAATACTTTTCACCAAGAACGGTCTAAGGCTGAATTAGATTTCTATATAATATGATTAAAATATAAGTTAAATTTACTCATTGGCTGGCCAGTTAGTTCACTCAGTTAGGGCACGGTGCCAATAACACCAAGGTCAAAGGTTCAGATCCCCATACTTGCCAGCAGCAAAAAAAAAAAAAAAAAGAAGAAGAAATTTGCTCATAAATTTCCTACTCATAAAAAGAAAATATTAATGAAAACCCCCTGAAATTGGTAAGGCAGGGTTCCTATATCAAATATTCCCTGTGATGCCATTAAAAACACGAGAAAATCAAGAAATTGATGCACCTAGCCCGTAGGAGCACTCTGGGAGGAACCGGCTCAAATGCCTCCTCTTCCCTGATGTGGCTTCGTTTCTGGATGTTACCACCAGCTGAAGTCCTGATATATGCTCACTGATATATGGGTAATGATGATGAGAATCTAACAGAAGAGGTCTCGGTCATAGAAACCGAACAACAAAAAAAACAAAAACAAAAATTACAAAGACACAGAAGTGCTTGGGAAAGGCACTTCCAGTGCTGGGATTTGCTGCTCAGAGGCAGGTGTATGTCTCATTCCACCTTCTCAAGTATGAGCTCAGGGGCTGGCCCTGTGGTGCTGTGGCCTCTGCGTCATCAGCGG
Source organism: Galeopterus variegatus (assembly GCF_000696425.1). Taxonomy (NCBI): domain Eukaryota; kingdom Metazoa; phylum Chordata; class Mammalia; order Dermoptera; family Cynocephalidae; genus Galeopterus; species Galeopterus variegatus. The sequence continues at coordinate 530,680 of NW_007726547.1, forward strand.
GCTGGCAGTCTACTCCAAACACGGGGTGAAAAGAGCAGCTATAGAGAGCTGTGTAGAGGAAGGAACAATTGGCTGGAGTAGAGTGAA
>NW_007726547.1:531233-532515 GCF_000696425.1 Galeopterus variegatus
AAAAAAATAAAAATTAAATTATATAAACTTACAATTAAATTAAAACAAAAGGTAATAAATACTGAAAACTTATCACTTTCTCATTTTTTGTTGAATTTAACTACTATATATGGTCTTGAATTTGTTCACATCCTCTATCTGTATGGTGGAAATACCATATAAAAGTGTGTGACAGTGTGTCACCCAACTCTATACTCAGTGACATCACACTGGCTTCTTTCGTTTTGTTTTTTGGTTAGTTGTTTTTTATTTTTGGCAGCTGGTTGGTATGGTCATTGGGTTTTTGAAATAGGCCATGGTAGGAATACAGTCAGCCCTCCATATCCATGGGTCCCACATCCACGGATTCAACCAACCACAGATCAAAAAATATTCAAAAAGTAAATAAATAATACAACAACAAAAAATAATACAAATTAGAAAACCAATACACTATAACATCTAATTATACAAAATTTATACTGCATTAGGTATAAGTAATCTAGAGATGATGTAAAGTATATAGGAAGATATAAGTAGGTTATATGCAAATACTACACCATTTCATATAAGAGACTTGAGCATCTGTTGATTTTGGTACCCATGGTGTTCCTGGAACCAATCACCCTCAGATACCGAGGGACGATGGTATTTTTATTACAGAAATTAGCAAACACTACAAATCAGTCCACCCTCCTTTACCCTCAACTCAGAGTGACTATCAAATATTTACCAGCACACCCCAGCTTTAGGCTCCCAAAATGTGAAGACAAAGATGATTACTTTTATCTCTGGAACCATCTTCAGGATCTTATCACTTGAAAGGGGAGTTCCAGACCACCACAGAGAGCGTACAGGTTGGAACTGGAGAGCCAGACTCGACAGGACAGAAGCTTCAGGAACCACAGTGCTCTGTTCCCCATGTTTCGTTCGCCATCAGAAGACAAGTCTTACAGGGAAGCCTCTTCATGCTGGCTTTTACCTACTTCCCAGTGCGAGAAATCAGAGGTGATAATGCAAGAGCATGCTTTGGAGCAGGGATTGCTGTCCATTTTATTCACTGCTATATCCCCAGGGCCTGGAACAATGCCTTGCACATAGTAGGGACAGAGTAAATATTTACTGAAGGAATGAGTGAATCTTCCCCAAGTACCCTGTGGTTCAACACATACTATATTTCAAACCCCATAAGGTAAGAAAAATGGCCAAACAGATCAACTTGCTAAACCTCCTCTTCTAGCTTGAGAATTCATGGGAGGGGAGGGAAAAAAAAGACTACCTCAGTATATGCATAAAGATACAC
>NW_007726547.1:533182-554836 GCF_000696425.1 Galeopterus variegatus
TTACTGAAGGAATGAGTGAATCTTCCCCAAGTACCCTGTGGTTCAACACATACTATATTTCAAACCCCATAAGGTAAGAAAAATGGCCAAACAGATCAACTTGCTAAACCTCCTCTTCTAGCTTGAGAATTCATGGGAGGGGAGGGAAAAAAAAGACTACCTCAGTATATGCATAAAGATACACATATATAATATTTCTTTTACTTTATGGTTTAAATATGTTTCTTTGATTGACTCTGAAATCTATTACTTGCAATATTGTTTCTATGAAAAAATAACAAAGTTCTAAACTGATTTTAAAATGAAGTTTTAGAGCATAAACTCATTCCTAAATATGTAGTCACCACAGCTACTTTTTCTTAAGATTCTACAGCCTTAATTTAAGATACACATAACATTTTAAAGCAAAAAATAAATAAATAAATAACCCATAAAGACACATTGAAAATAACAATATAGAAAATGGAGAAGGTGATTTTTAAAAGATAAAGTTACTAAGTTTCCCTTCCTATTTTAACATGTTATTTAACAAGGTACTTGGAAGATTTCCTATTTACTGCCTAAGGAGAAACCTTTATCCTTTACATAACTGCAGTATAATTGATATTTCACACATGGTATTTGTATAAGAAATATAAATACAAAGAGAAGGTAAGGTCTTCCAGAACTTACACACTTAATGCTATAAATGCTTTCTTTAGAGAAATGAAAATTTAAATCTCTCTAATCTGTAGTATATGACCCAAAAAGCCATCTACCCCAAGATCTAATCTATATTCCTAAAGGGACAACAAAATTCTCTCATTCGATGAATCCTCTCCAGATAAATTCTGAATTCACTGGAAACCTTCAATCTGAATCTTGTACAATCCCCTGAAGCCCAAGAAGGCACAACCCTTTCATACTGACAGCATAACCTCTGTCTCCTAAACAAAGCAGCCACATGTTTAGACCACACCACTGACAATCTGTCTTGTGTGTTATGTGTCAGATCAGAGGGAAGAGGCCACTAGGCAATTCTGGTGCCTCAACTGCAACTGTTTTTCAGGATCATCACTACACATGCCATCTACATGAAGCCCAGAATGAATAACGTTCTTCAATCTTGGTGTGCCTCACTTTAAGAAAATTCATACAGACTGAAAACAGTTCACCTTTACCCCACACAAATTTTTAAGTGAATACTAAGTGCCACAGGCATTACTCTATGCAGAACAATATCCTTTAATAATTTTGGAATAAAACGGTATGGAATGGACAAAATGGAACAAAATAGAATAGAAAATATCAAGTTACATTTCAAGTGGTGAGGCTGTTTGGGGTGTTTACGTGTGTGTGTGTGTGTGTGTGTGTGTGTGTGTGTGTGTGTGTGTGTGTGTGTGTGTGTGTGTGTGTGTGTGTTTATGCACATTTGCTCGCTGGGCTGCCAAGTAAACTGTATTTTTTACTTTAGGGCAGTGGTTCTCAATGAGGGGCAATTTTGCCCCCAGGGGACACCGGCAATGTCTGGAGACACTATTGGTTGTCACAACTGGGGGAGGATGCTGTTGACATCTAGTTGGTACGGGTCAGGGAAACTGCAAATCATCCTACAATGCAGGACAGTCCCATACAACAAATAATAATCCAGGGCAATTTTGCCCCCAGGGGACACTGGCAATGTCTGGAGACACTATTGGTTGTCACAACTGGGGGAGGATGCTGTTGACATCTAGTTGGTACAGGTCAGGGAAACTGCAAATCATCCTACAATGCAGGACAGTCCCATACAACAAATAATAATCCAGCCCAAAATGTCATTAGTGCAGAGGATGAGAAACCCTGTTACAGGAGACAGTCAAAAGTGTAAAGACCACTGAGTCATCTGATGGCCACTCCTATAGAACATATGTGAATCTATATGTGCGTTGCCTTAGGTGGAGTCTGCTAATATTTAAAAAGTAACTGTAACAATATCCTCTCAATGGGCACTATTAAAACTTGGTTACAAATATTTTTTTTTCCCTAATTATAAAAATCATGGATGCTCACTGCAGAGAACTGTGAAACTAAAAAAGAATAAAGCGTTTTGTCACAGATGGGGCAAGGAGTCATAATTGTTAAATATTTTACCAGGAAGTGATAAATTTCTGTGATATACACATTCTGAATAAACTCTGTTTTTCAGAATGTTTGTTTAAATTTCACAATTTTCACACAATTTTAATTGATAAGACAACTCTCACTTGTGTCTTAAGAACATGCCAAAGGGTTAGATGTCAGAGTTGACTAAAAAATGTTTAATGGCGAATGCACAACAACACGCATTTGGCAAAACCCATAGGAACTGTACAACACAAAGACAGACCCTACTATAAAGTTTAGTTAATAATCATGGACCAGTATTTGTTCATAATTGTAACAAATGTGCCACACTAATGCAAGAAGTTAATAATAAGAGAAATTAGCTGGTCCGAAGGTAGTGAGTTAGGTCAATTGATTGGTCACAATCAGTTACAAATTGATCTCCTCATTCTGCTCTTTCCCCCTTCTCACTACCGAACTTGACTAGTCTTTTAAAAAAAATTTTTTTTAATTAAAAAAAATAATAATAAGAGGAAAAACTGTGTGTGGGGGTGGAGATACATGGACTGTCTGGACTTGCTGCTCAATTTCTCTTTAAACCAAAAACTGCTATAAAAATAGTCTTTAAAAAATCCTAAAATGTTAAGCTGATAAACAAGAGGATCAGAAAGAGAAAAAGAAGGAAAAAAGAGACTAAAACAAGAAAGACAAAAACCTACTTCCTAATCACCATGCAAGCTTATTCAAACCACAATGCAACTTAAAGTTTTATTTATCTGTTTGTTTGAGAACACTAAACTTCCAATATTCAACCTGCTCCCAGACAGGGATGCTGACATGGAAAACCACACACTGGAAAAGGATTGAACATAAACAAGCTTCTCTTTGATTCTCAAACTGTTGAGAGAGAGCAACTTCACAACAGAAGAATAAACTATCAAGTCTTAGGTATTTTGTCAAAAATATTTTTTTAATCACAGTCTGATAAATTTTAGTCATTATATTTAAAAGAACCCTAATTACATTCAAAAGAAAAGTGGATATGCATGCTGTCACTAATGAGATCTCAGGGCACGCAGTCTAGGATGCATTTTTTTCATCATTTGCATTAAGCAGAAATTTTATTGGAAGGCCAATTAATAGTCAATGTAATAGCTTTGTGGAAAGAAGTACTAAATTAAGTGTGTCAACACCACATATTCAGTACCTGCCCCTGTCTTGCACTCATCAAGAAAATTACACAAGTAAAGCTTCCTTGTCACAGATGATGGCAGATCACTGGCAACTCACAACAATACTTGGTTGACAATTCCAGTTGTTTTGAACATCTGGTAGAAAAATGTCATTAAAAGGAGTTTATCTCCCTGAAGATCGGTCACAAGAAAGCGAAAAAAAAGAAATTAACTAAAGCTCACAGTCTAATATTTTTAAAAATTCTGCATGTATTTTAAAATTCTGAAAAATATCCCAAGTTTAAGTGAACTAGATCCACTAGAAACATATGCAGTTGTCACATCCAAGGAAAACAACTTTGATTTAACAATTTTCATTAAAAGTAAGCCAATACTAGCCATATTTACCTATATGCTACCAAAATCTCAACAATCGAGATTTTCTAGCTCTAAAATAACTAAGTCTATCAAAATCTCAATGATCTAGACCAAACTTGACAATTCTAGTTTTAAAATAACTAGCTCTAAATTTCTTTAATAATCCAAAACAATTCAAATGTGATTGATTGGGGAAAGCAGCACTACATGATATCAAGTTTGCCCATTTTAAGTGTTATCCACTCAGATGGTTAAAAAGAAAGGGTTATATAATTTGATGGTTCAAAATAACACCTGCTCTCATAACGCCCTAACTCAGAGGTTCTCAAAGTGTGGTCCCTGGCCAGCTGCATCAGCATCACCTGTGAACATGTTACAAATGCAAATACTCAGACCCCACCCAGAACTACTGAATCAGAAACTATGGGAGTGGGGCTTAGAAATCTGTAATGCAAACTTAAGCTTGGCAAACACTGCCCTAACCTTGCAGAGATGACAACGTGAGGACAAAGAACAAAAAAAAAGAATAGCTAGAGCATTCATTAAGACTTACAGTACTAAGAGAAATTCATGATTTATCTCACTTAATTCTTATAATAATATTATAATGTAGGGACTATTGTTCTCATTTACACTGGAGCAACTCTGGCTTAGTGACATTAAGCAACTAAGCCAAGACATGAAGAGGCAGTGTGAAGCCAAGGTCCACCACTAACCACTATTACATGCCTGCAGGCAAGGAGGGTTTCCACAACTTTCTGCTCTCATAGCACTGAGTTCATGTACCCAATAAATTGCCAAAGATTTTAGGAAACCAAGGTGTTCTGTCAAGATATAATTGCATGGGTCGGCCCGGTGGCACACTGGAGAGTGCGCCGCTTAGGAGCGCGGCGGCGCTCCCGCCGAGGGTTCGGATCCCATGTGGAGACCGGTTCCCGCTCACTGGCTGAGCGCGGTGCGGGCGCAACACCGAGGGTTGCGATCCTGTTGCCGGTCCCCGGTACGGGTGCGACACCGAGGGTTGCGATCCCGTTACCAGTCAGTAAAAAAAGACAAAAAGGAAAAAGAAAAGATATAATTGCAGTCTTCTACCACATATGCTTCAAAACCCCACATGCATTGATACTAGTCCGTCCTCACAAAATAGGCAGGGTGTTAATGGCCATTTGGTTCCTCTTTTATCAGATTTTCATTTAATTGCTTGACTGAAAAATAACTTATATATAGCCCACGTCACCATCTTTGCAACCAGATCACCTGCTCAGAATCAAGGCAAAGTTTTCACAACTCAAGACAAAAGCCAAACATCCCCAAACTAAAGGGGCTAGGTGGGAGAACAAGAACTTGGGCACTCTGGGAGAAGTGGTTGTAAGTGGAATCCCCCTCATCTCGTGGAAATGAGAGGTTTTAGGGGAAAACACCATCCTTGCCCCAAAGTACTTGTCAACAGAGATAAACATACGGACAAGATGTCAGTAAGTATCTACCAACACGGATGTTGAAAGGAAAAATATTTATAATCATTTCATTAAAATGTTTGAAAAAAGGGAAAAATTGGTAAGGGGACACAAAAAATGGACAAGATGTCAGTAAGTATCTACCAACACGGATGTTGAAAGGAAAAATACTTATAATCATTTCATTAAAATGTTTGAAAAAAGGGAAAAATTGGTAAGGGGACACAAAAAATGATTACATTGTATCATGCTGAACTTTAAAGCATTTATAAAAAACAAACCTCCTTACATCCATATTCAAAACCTATATAGCTATTAAAAATATATATACCGGCATAGGAAGCAGACCAAAAAGATACGCACCAAAATATTAAAATAGTGTATGAAATATTTACTATTGTGTAATTACAGGGGATGTATTTTCTACTTTTCATGTCTTTGTTTTTCAATTCCTTATGTTATTAGCATGTTTTTAACGTAAAAAGTATATAATAAAATTAAGTTAGAAATAAATATAACTAAAATATGTTATATACTTTTAGAACCCAGCAAATTATCAATGTATGATAAAACTTTTACATTAAAGCAATAATGAAAAGTAGTTTTAAATTTTCAAGATTTTATGTCAACAATTAAAATGTGGCATTTTTTAATGAAACTACTGCAAAATACTGAATATACTAGAGGAATGAACACTTTTTTGTACAAAGAAGAAAAATAAGCACTTTGCAGATCATAGCAATTACGAACACTCATCTCATCAACAAGTTTCAGGGTTTCACTGGGAATATATAGCTTTAATTTTCACTGGAATTAACCAAGCTAGCTTTCCTCCTCCTTCACATTGTTCTAGATATTTAATGAACTCTTTATGCTCAATACAATGAACGAGCACATTGGAATTTAAGACCATCCTAGAAGGACCCCTCACAGCCAGGTAAAACACAGTGGTTACTGCCAGAACACAATCAAAATAATCTGAAAAGGCAAGGAATAATTACCCCATTGTCTAGTTTTCAAACACACCAAAGCAAGAAACATTTTTTAATGTTTAACTTACTCTAGTAAGTTATTTAGAAATTTTATTTATTTATTTATTTATTTTTGGCAGCTGGCCTGTACGAGGATCCAAACCCTTGATTTTGGTGTTATCAGCACCATGCTCTCCCAAGTGAGCTAACTGGCCAGCCCTATTTTTATAAAAACTTAAGTTATTCGATGGTGATAATAATCTCCCAAGCTGGGGCAGTGGGGGGCCTCGGGCCTTGGCCATGCCCCCCTGACACCCGCAACCAGCCCAGTGACAACCACTGAGCTGCCACGAGAAGTGCCCCAGGCTCCGAAGCTGGGGGTGGTGGGGGGCAAGGACTTCAGCTACGCCCCCCTGACATCTGCACCCAGCCCAGCAAAGACCAAGCCACTGCTGGAAATTCCCTGGTTTCCCCTGCAGGGATGAGGGGAGTGCCAAAGGCCTCAACCCCACCCCCTCCTCCTCCTTTCCCCACCCTATTTCCTTTCCCCTTTCCCTCACCCACTCCCTCTCAACTGCTCTGCAGTATCACAGAATGTAAAAAGTATATGTTAATAAATAAACTTTTTTAAAAAGTTGATAACACAGAAATTTTCCTAGTCCACAGTAGCTAATGAAATTTTCAAACCTTTTATGCAAATTTATGGAGTGGGTGACATTATTGAACAGTTCATCCAAAAGTTAAGGGAAAGCCTATTCCCATTAGCAGGTCAATTCAATCAATATTAGCCATTAACAGTAATTTACAAGAGGAAATATTTAAAAACAGGATTACTTATTTTGCTTAGTTGCTTTATTTTCACACAACCATTTAAAAATGAAACAGTGATGATTACAAAGTCAGATACACAACATTTTTTACCATACATTTGAAACATAAACAACAGAGGTAATCTGCCAGAATTATGCCACATCATAAATGTTACATATACCATGTGTATTAAATAATTATGACTACAGATAATCACAGCACACATAAAATTTATGCAACATTGCCAAGAATTCATCCAGAGATTTATTACATTGAGACACACCGTTTTTAAGCTCTGTAAGGAAATCACATGCTTAGCTCTTAATATTACACAGAAATGATAATCAAAGACTGGAGGAGGGGATAGCATGCACTTGGGTGAGTTCCCAATTGGACAGATTATTATTGAGAGCATTCCTCTTCTTTGCATGGCATAACCTGACATCTATTGTTCAAGTAGCAACTCAAATTAAAATACTGTTGTTGAATGATGACAGAAAAAATGCACTGTGCAGACTGGAAAAACATATTTCTGGTAATGACTATGCTTAAAAATGGCTAATTAACCAGCAAATTTTGGCCATCCGTTCTCATAACTACTGAAACATTAGCCTACATTATGAACTGTTACCATAAAAAATTTCCCATGATTTCATAAATGCTGTACTTCAATGGGCTCTAAAAGCTAACCAGATGGTGACAAACAAGTTACACAATGGAGCTGGCATCCTTACGCAACTCAATATCTCCTGATCAAGCACACAGCCTTTCCATTTGATTTTTTTAGGTTATATCAGCCAGGCTGCACTTTAAAAACTCATTTGTAAGCAATAACATTTATTAATCCTGGAAACTCAGTTTTCTGTAGATCATAAGCAGCCTCTTTCTCTCTTCATTTCTACATCTCATTTTCTACAGACTTTTCCCCATACTTAAAACAGCATGAAATTCACTGCCCAAATAGCATTAAAATGTCACCAGAAACACCGTAGTCCCTCAATGAATGTGGTTTATGAACAACCTTTCTCGATGCTCCAGTCTTTTACACAGGGAGTACCATTCCTCTCTCTGATTCCAAGACCAACGGCAGAAACTTAGAGCCACTGAAGAGGCAGCTTTTGACTGGCTTTACTTCTGCAAATACTTTGGACAAAAATGTTAGCCCCTACAAGTCTTTCTTTGGTCTCTACCACATCCCAAATCCAATTCCTGTTTATCACTCTCAAAAGTAGTCAACTTTTAAACACTAGAAGAGGAATAATCGAGGTATGTTTATTCTTAGACTTTGCTTCAGCTAGGTCCAACTAATGAAACCATGACTAGCCAAGCATCTCTGAAGATGGCGAACTGGAGCAGGAAAACCAAACTACAACCATCAGAAAACTCACAGCTCAACAGTTACGTTTTTCTATCTTTTAGCTGATTTCCTCCAACAATATGCTTTTTCACATGCACCTCAAATTCTGATGTCGAAATAGATAAAACATTGTCTTAGACACAGCCCCGTCTTCACTTTACAGTGTGAGAATCTCTTCTCCTCTGAAGTTCTATAAAATAGCATATACAATCCGCAACATAAGGTAAGAAAGACGTGGTTTCTTGCTGCTGCCATCAGCTGGTGTTGGGAGCCTGTAGCCCCATACCCCTCCTTGTGTGACCGTGCCTGCGTGACAACCTGCTTGCGCCAAATGGCCATGCTTACATGATAACTGCCTCGTAATCTGTATGTGCCTGGAGCTCTGTGTTCCTGGCTATGCAAGTTTACTCAAGGGTGACCTTTATCTTTTTTCAAGTTTCTGCTTTGCTGTAAAGATTGGGGGCTGCACTGCGTCAGGAATGTCCTGTCTTTGTTTCCTCTCAAGACCTTATCGCATTCCTGCATTCCTGACTTCCTGCAGTATGCCTGCTTCTTTCCTATATAAGATGTAACCTTAGAGCCAATAAACGAGACTTGATCAGAATACTGTCTTGTCTCCATTTCTCGCGTCTCTTGTCTCATCCCATTCCCACCCCCCCCTCCAGGGTCTGCGTTGACTATCCCGCGGGTCGGGACAAGCTGGGTTTCTGCCTTTTGTCGAAAGCCTTCATCGAATCCTTGTACACCGTCTGTGCAGTTTTGTATTTTCATAACACTGATTAGCATTTTACCAACAAAACATCTATAACATCTCCTAAAATACACTGAACTTATACACTAGCTAGAATTGTATTTGGAGAGGCACTGTCTTTTTAAATTATCATCCTACTATCCACAAACAGAAAGAAAGTTCACTGAAATTTTATTTCAAAACGTAAATTCACTCTGTGTCTGTCTTCTGATGAGGCATGCTCTTCTATCCTCTGTTTCTGTGGTGCCGTGGCTGTACCGCCCTGAGCTGTCTGCATGACGGTTCTCATGACGGAGACTGGACAGGACAAATATCTGAGCCAGTTCACATTTCCACTTCTACTGGATGACCATGCTCGGACAGCTCAACAAGCCAATACCACCCATCATACAAAACAACACTGCAATCAACAAGAATTATGCTTTGTTCACTGAGTGCTGCCAATAGTGACGTGAGGACTTTGCTGGACCTTCTCACATCCAGGACAACTTGGTTAAAAGAAAATCTCACTGCTTCTGTGAAATGAGTCATGGTTCATGTGTTGAGTTGGAGCCCCTGTACGTGGTAGGCATAGATGACGCATATATGCACAAGGAGGAAGAGACAGTCCTTGCATTCACCGTGCAACATGCAGATCACTGCCACATACTCTTCACCTTTAATGTGTTGGAACCTACACCACACAGAGAAACTGAACCCTTACTTTTGAAAAAAATTTACACAGCAGCATAAAAATTTGCAAGGAAACCATGTTCACAGAAGCTTAAGAAAGACAAATGTCCCTCCTCAGGGCTTACTTATTTTACAGTCACTCCATCTTTGGAGATAATTAGGATTTTTTTCCAACCAAGGGAAAAAAAAGAAATCTTTGTTATGCTCTTTTAATTGTTAGTTTAAAACTAAAACAGAAGGCGTATGATATTAAAAGATTTTGCTTCAAAAACAGAATGTTTTTCATTATTTAAATAATCTACTCATTTTCCACCTATTCATTATTTTTAGAGACAAGTCTGAACAACCCCAATCTAAAACATCACACAGACAATGTATTGTTACACACGCCCTTCACTTTAGAACATGAATAAGAGGTCTACTTATGAATGCCAATTTAATGCCATAAGTAGTAGAAAAATTCATGTTTACCTAGCTCTCCTGAGCCCCAGCTATAGAAATGTTAGAATTTATTATCTTCCTTAAAATATATGTAAAAAAGAGTGATCCCAAATCAAATGAAATTGTAAACGAAAACCCCGTATAAGTTAAATGACACATTGCTTGTCTATAAATATTTGGACAGGAAATTTATTTTAGGGGGAGGGGGTGGCTGGTTTGTTTTTCTGTTTTGCTTTTTGGGGCTTTTTTGGGTGGCAGGCCAGTATGGGGATCCAAACCCATGACCTTGGTGTTATCAACACCAACTTCTAACCAACTGAGCCAACCACCTGTTCCTGAAATTTCAAAGTCACAAAACTGGTGTGGTGCTGGTAACACCAAGGTCCAGGGTTTGATTGCTGTACCAGCTAGCCACCAAAAAAAGAAAACAAAAACAAAAACCTTCACACATACACATATCAAAGCGGGTAAGAAAGAAGTCATCATCTTCATGTTCTGAGGGCCACAGCTGACTAGTTTGGTTCTTCCAGGAAGTGCTGGGGGTGACAGGAGGCAGGGCCACCAGCATCAGTAGCCCCACCAGTGGAACCCAACCAACCAACCAACTAACATGACTGCATAACCAAACAATCAAAACATCTCACAAGTTGCACACAACATATATACTCATTTTTTAGCCCACTACATTCATTTACTCAAATACACACAGATAATGGTATCAAAGAGCCTAGGGGTTCGTTGGCCCCCGTCCCTTCATTTTCCACTGCTCCTGCCCTAGGCTTGAGGCACTGCCCCTGCTACATTTGCATACACATTTTAAAGCAAAACACCCAGGAGAAGGAGTGTTGGGAGCAAAACCATGATGAACTGGGAGGCCCCCCTCCATCCTAGCCCTGACTGTGACCGACCAAGCGAGAATAATCCAGGTAGGAGCAACAGGAACAGGTAAGGGGGCAGAAGGTTCCCACAGCAAATAAGCAAATGTTGTCACTGAGGCTTTGGTCAGGCCAGGCGGCAAGGGCTGCAGCATGTGTCAGACACCTGGGTATGGCCATGAGTGAGGACAGAGGCCAAACCAGCTTGTTCCCCAAAGGCTGTCCCAAGCACAGCCATGGACACCACACACAGAAGGAACTGTGACCTCCCAGGAGAACCCACCAAGACCAGTCAATGCATTTTGAAAGCACGAAAATCTCTTAGAACAACAGTGCGGTAACACAGTTTTACTGTCACCCCCAAAGTCTGTCTGTTTTGACCCTGCCACAAAAAAAGAACTGGTTAAGACTTGAGGTAAAAGATACTATGTAACCATGTATGTTCAAAAGTGCATTTTAGGCAGGAGCATTTCTAAAAATACCTATAATAGCATTTCAACTTACTGTTTCAGAAAATAAATCTAACTTCAAAGAAGATACTCAAAAAATCTTTCAAATCCAAGTTTACTTTTCAGGAATCAAATATTTTAACTATTGCCTACGACTGATTGTAAGTTTTAAGGAACCCTTAATAAATGGACTGAAAAGGCATTTAAAATATCAAAATAACCATCATTAAAATATGGGTAAAACGTACTGAAACTTTGTCAAGCTAACTTGATTTGACTCTATGTACTTTGATAAAGCAGCCACTTCAAATACTTAAATGCTCCCTAAAATGATGCTGTATAATACAACTAAACAAGCATATTATGTGACTGTACTTTAAAGTGGATAAATACATCCTGGAGAGAACTTAAGAGAATGGCGGCAAATCATCATCTATCAACCAAGCCTAGGAAATCGTCTTCAACATTTCAGTCCTCAGCAGCAGCCAGATTCTCAGCAGCAGAAATGACTAACCAGGTACTGCGGTGGCTTGCCAAACACCGTTCCTGGGTTGCAACCACTGAAGGGGCTAGTGAAAAGGGGCCTCCTCTCTAATCCCCTGAAACTGAGTGCTCAGAGCAGGAACCCAAGGAGCCATACAAGAAAATGTCCTGGGGACTGTGATTCCCAGCCAGGTTTGGCAATCTGTGAAAAGGGGCCTCCTCTCTAATCCCCTGAAACTGAGTGCTCAGAGCAGGACCCAAGGAGCCATACAAGAAAATGTCCTGGGGACTGTGATTCCCAGCCAGGTTTGGCAATCAGAGAAAATAAGGCCTTTGAAAGTCTTTTAACAATAGAATTAGCACAACCAAGCAGAGGAATAATTATAAAAATGATGAATTAAATAACTGGCAAATTTTCAGGGAAACCAAAAAAGGCAAGAGAGGATAAAGGGATAAGTATGAAGGATGCTTGCTCGGTGAAGCAGGCTCACTTTACTGCTAAGGATAGCAAATTACAACAAAAGAAAATGTGGGAAGAAAGTAAAAGTGCGAAACAAAAAGCAAGCATGAGATACGGAGGCTTACATTAATCAAACATTGGAGTTCTAGAACAAGGGTCCTGTTTTGTTTCGTTTAACCCCACTGGACCAAATAAGTGTAACACATAATTAGCAATATTTTCGTTCAAAAGAAGACTAAGACCTCATCACAACACTGAAAATACTAAAAAAAGACTATCAAGTTCTGCTGAGGCAGACCCAGTGGCTGGCATCCTGAGGCTCTGGTAAGGTCAATACTGAAGCTGCCTACTGCTGTTTTATGTATTTTATGGCTAGACTAGTGATGCATTGAACACACAAATGCCAGCAATTCCAGGCCAGGATACAAAAATTTACTGTGGATGTACTTTAAGTTAATGTTGATTCCAACAGTTTACCATCCATCAGCTATTCTAGTGCCAATTAGCACCTTAAAAATTGTGTGTAAATATTTGGAAAACATGTTATCAATTAAAGAGAGGAAATATTCCACATTAAAATCAGGAAGAGACTTTAGGTTAAATGCTAAAAGGTAACTGCATTCTCAAAACATCAAGTTTTCACAGCCTAACACAAATTGGGATACACACTCTAAAACAAAAATATAACATGTAGATCCTACTTAAAATTCAGTAAATGCCAATTATTATTTACTGCTTTCAAAGCTAATAGGTCCTCTAATTGAATATAAGAGGTTTTAAACTCTGTGCATCATTAACTTATACTCTGTGTTAGTAATGAAGTGTTGACAAATGCTTTCAGTGTACTAAGAACGTGAAAGGTTCTGAATAAAGGTAGCTTAAGATCTTTCTTTGTACCAACTTTTAATGATTGCCATTTTTAAACAACAGGAAAAGTTAGAGTATCTAGCACATGGCTTCAAAGCAAGCTTTATTCTTAAGTAATCTAATAGGGAGAATATAAATTTCTCATAACTTAAAGACTTTACTCTCTAAAGAAAATAACTTTAATAGTTTACTACAAAAGAACTAATATACTAAGCTACAATTAAGGGCAATGACAACTCAACAGCCTTTCCTTAGGAATCTGAATCTTACAATATTGGGGTCCTTTTTTTTTTTTTTAATTATCACACTTTAAAATTGGAACAAAAATGATTAATAGGAGGAATTGATATATTTTTATTAAAACCACAGTGACTTTTCACAATGAGAAAAGTAGCCAAAGACATTCATTCATGGAGAGAAATCTAGAAAGCTAATAGTAAGATATTTAGATGACACTGAGTGTAGTATTTGAGAATCTATTAATTGGTTAAAGGTGAATAGATAAATATATTCTTTTAAGAATAGTCTTTCCAGGGAGAGAGGGATGAACAGGCAGAACACAGGGGATTTTTAGCGCAATGAACCTATACTGTATGATGCTATAATGGTGTCATTATAAATCTGTCCAAATCCATAGACTGTACAACACCTAAGTGAACCCTAATAAAAACTATGGACTCTGGGTGAAAAAGGATGTGTCAAGTACGTCCATCAATTGTAACAAACGTACTGCTGGTTAGGGGATGCTGATAAAGGGAGAGGCTATTTATGGGTGGCCGCAGGAGGTATATGGAAAAATCTCTGCACCTTCCACTCAATTTTGCTTAGAACCTAACATTGCTCTAAAACAAAAAGTCTATTTTTAAAAATTTATTTGAATGTTAGCTTTACAGACATGAACCATGTGGTCCCATTCCATTCAAACAGAATGCTGCTGCCACTTTTTTACTAGAAGAACACGATGGGAAGTGTTCCTTCTACTTTAAAATTCCCATTAGAAGGGCCGAGCCCGTGGCGCACTCGGGAGAGTGCGGCGCTGGGAGCGCAGCAGCGCTCCCGCCGCGGGTTCAAATCCTATATAGGGATGGCCAGGGCGCTCCCTGGCTGAGCGTGGTGGGGCCGGTCTCAAAAAGGACAAAAAAAAAAAATTCCCATTAGAAGACAAAATCTTTTATTTTGCATGCATGGGAAAATAATCTCCTAGAAAAATTTTAAGTCAGAAACAATTGAGAAACAAAATAAAGAAAATGTATAGGATCACAGAATAATGAATACTTCAATTATTGCTTGAACTATTAGGAAGCCTTGAAAGAGGGAGGTGAATCATGTAACTTCCATGCCTGTATACTTATCTTACACTATTTTATTCTCCTTTTTTTTTTTTTATGCCCTCAGTATGCTTTAGTCTTTTTGTAATCATGTGTATCTTCTAAGGTCACTTTATACAAGTTGTAGTGCTATCCTCCATTCTCTGAGAAATATCTCCCCACACTCACCAGCACACCCACCTACCTACAACTCATCCAAAGAAGTGGGCCTTTGGTAGACATAAGGTGTTCTGAATAGCTCTATCCATCACCCACGCCTACGACCACAGTCACTGTCACCAGCCTGTACCACTCCCTTCTAGCCACCACTACTGAGATCAAGGTTGGATCCCTGATTTAAGGTGGACCAACTGGATTATCTCTCCAGAGAACTTGGAAGTGGGACTGAGAGACAGAAATATCTCTGCTTGTGGCAAGAACTATCTTAAGAAAAATTTAGCAACATGAGGTAGACAAACCATAACCCAGAAATAGACAAAGTTACTCTAGGGAAAGAATAAAGTAAAAGTCCTGAAGAAAGCAGAAAGCAGGACCGAGCAGAGGTGGTTCTGGAGTTCCTAGTACCTCTCTAGTTCTTGTTCCCATTAACTTTCTTTGCTGGTTTAGGTTATGAAGAACCCTTGTAGTACCATTACAACAATTTCTTTCTTTTTTACTGAAGCTAAATTGATTTGGCTTTTGTTATGCAGAATATCAAGAAATTCACTTTAATATAGTCTAATATCCTGTGCGCATCAAAAATTTAGTGTACACGACCGTGTTGCCACTCTTCAGGTCCTTTGCTTAAGAGAATTTAGATGAATAAAGTTAGAGCGTTTATAATTTTTCTGCCATGTCTCCTCCAATCATGAACTTCAAGGGTTAACCCCGCCATTTAAACCCTTTCCTTTCCCCTAGTCCACTATCCTTTACTGTACTAAGTTCAACACCCTAAATGTCTATTAAATGGTATTCCTGGTTCACAGAAGATCTACACTCTCATACAAAATCTTTCTGGACACAGAGATATACCTGACCTTACCTCACTCCCAAGCCAAGCCAGGTGGGATTTCTTCCCCGTTAAATTCCCATGGTGGTACAAGAAGGTATAACTGTTTAATTTTCTCCCTCAGCCACTAGCTCAGAATGCTCGGTGGATCCAGTGGTTCACCCTGCACAGAGGAATATCAATCACTGAGGAGGTTTTTGTCAGATGATGTCAACTCTATCGTATCCTTCTCTCCACCCTTGCAAAGTAGGCCACTGTTGCTATCAGAATGTGCATTTATCTCTGAGTATATTGGTTCTGGGCAGAAAAATAGATTGTAACCAACTAAGCTACTTGACAAGAGGTATTGTGCTTCATTCATTTTCTGCATCCTCATGCCCAACACATCATGTAAGACACAGTGTATGCCCAGAAAATAATTGTCAAGCAGAATAACTAGAAAATACAAAAAGTATGACAGAATTATTATTTTGCCAGGGCTATTTTTCAAAGATGAAGACAGTCGTGGTTTTGTTGGCTGTATATAATAAGTATGGATCAACATGCTCCTCTGTACACGCCAAACATTTTTCAGCTCCTACTTACTTTACATGTGGATTGCACATCTCTTTGCTCAAAAATATTAAGTATGTCATTATATCTCCAATTGCTACATCCCCAAATGACTCTAGCACTGCTACTCAGAGGCATATGTTAGTATGACTTCATTCCAAAACCAATTTGAATGGACAGTGTTACAAAGTTTTCGTACTTTCAGTTCTTAATTGAACTGCTTTATTGCATTAACCGTATGGAATTATAAGCAAGAATCACATAATAAACTACCACAATATCTTTGATCTTTAGAATAATTGACAAAATACTTATTGTCACTACTAGCTCATTCCTCTAAATGTTAAGTCACATATAATTTGGGAAAGAGTTCTATCTCCTTTCTGCCCCCTTAACTCCACTATAACTAAATTTCCAAGAGGCTGAAGCTATACTATTCCAAAGAAAGTGTCTGTGCCTCAGCTTCCATTACACAATGTCTCTTTCCCCAAATGTGTACACTCTTACCTTTATTCCAATCACACTGAACCAATTATTAGTTACATAAAAACATGCTGTTTTCAAACCCATACATTTGCCATTCCCTCTGCCCAGGAAAAACTTCTGCCTTTGAATTGAAAGTCCATTTTTTTCTGCAAAGATAAACTCTAAGGCCTCCTCCTTTTAAGTTTTCTGGATCCCCTAGGCCAAAGCACTCCGTCTTTTCAATTTCTCCTTACTTTCATATGTCTTTTTAACATAGGTATCATACTCTGCCTTATATTTTAGTTAATTGTGCCTATGTCTTACAAGAGCTTAATTTGATTGAATTGATTTTACTGGCAAAAGAGTATTTTTCATTGATCCAAGATAAAAAGGCTTGTAGATCAATTGATACAAAGTTATGATTTTCTAAAACCCATGCCTTACGTGGAATGTCTTGGCCTCTTATTTGTAAAAGACATTAAGTACCTGGAATTACCCATGCACTTTTAGGCAAGGGTCATAAATAAGCACTAGAAAAGTAGCCAGAGATGATTTCTTTTAAGCCCAATTTTATTTCAAACTCTAAGCCTCCAGGCCTTTCACAATATTTTCTAAAGGAAAATTGAAACACTTACATATGAACCCTACTTGAGATTAGTTAACAGAAGACCAGACATATACCAACAAAAGAAAAAATAAGATTGCTACCTTTTAACTCCCCAGCAAATCAAGGTTCCTTAAGTGAATGCCCACTTGTGTCAATGCCTCAATTTCCTCTGCAAATCATTATTCCACAGCTTAAAAAACAGTTACTCACCCAACAGGAAGACACACAATAAGCGATGGAACCGGATGACTCCCAGGACAGCGATATAAATTGACCTTACTTACTCAATGAGAATAAAAGTGACTATAACAACAAAAATGCACTTCAGAGGCTTGCACTGCTACCACTTGTCAAAATGAAGAAGAGTACAATGAACATTACTGAAAATGGCCCTGGGAGCCGAACTGAGATTGTTCACGTTATATAGAAACAGGCGTTTAAAATGAGTCAGGGAAGAGAAAAGTTTTTTTGTTTGTTTGAGTAATAGCTTTAAAGGTTTGAATTGGAGGCTGACATAGGTCATGTGCCTTAATTATCTGTGTCATAAAAAACACCTACTACACATACAATTTTAGAATAATTCAAAATATTGGTAAATCTTTGGCTTCCCAGGAAAAGGAAATTATGTAATGTTTAAGACTTAAATATGAGAAACCATAGCTAATCATGATCCTTTAAGAAGGAATTAGAGCCCAAAAGTACGTTGTGATAATTTTCTTTGACCTTAGAATCCTGACTTTACTATACTCTAAATATTTTTTTCAATAGGGAGTACTATAAGGGGGTACTGGTACTCATCGGTACTATTTCCAAAACCCAAAACAACTGTTGTCCAAAACTTGGCCATGCAGAAGAAGTTAATGACACCACATATACTCGTCATAAGCAGATATTTTTATATATGTTAATTCTCATTCTAATAAAGAGTTCAGGGGGTTGTTACACGTGAAGGACTTGACAAAGAAAAGAGGACACAAGCCCAATACAGACAATGCCACAGAAAACCAAAACTATCTACTAAGTAAAAATATATTCATTTTTTTGGTTCCTCCATGTTATGCATTTTCACAATTACATTTTGATAAATGGCTCTAGTATTAACGACAGTACCTCTATTTGAAAGTTAGTGTCAATGGACACAAGAATTTTATTTCAAAAATTCCAGGGAGACAAAGCCTTTTCAAAAATGAGAGCACATATACTGTAATTTGGGAAGAAGAAGTGTTAGGGAACAGCAGAAAGTACAGCATTCCACTAAGTTCATTTTAAGTCTTCTTCTTTTGAGACAATGATGTTAAATAAATTATGATCACGTTTTCATGAGCTGCAAAGAATAGCTAGGGGAATACATGTCAGCACCTCATTTGGATCTGTTGAGGTATTTGGAGCTAACTCAGCATTTTCATGTAAAAATAATAGAACCTTGTTTCAAATTAGTCTCAGTCATTTCCCTCTGGGCGTGTATCTGGTGGGGGTTCCCTCAAACCACTATTTGGGGTAAGGTTTTTAAAAAAAAAAAAATCCTGGTGGTGAAAGCTGGTGGCGCTGCTACTCACTATTGAGTGTACAATAGCTGAGGTTCTAATCCTGAGAAAAGAGAAAGGGACAGGAGATACTATTCTAATATTCCAAATGTGGGATGCAAATTATACCCTTCCTCCAATCTTGCAGGGGTGATATGGGAGAAGGAATGATAAGAAAATCAGAAGTTCTTTGAAATCCCTTTTACCACCGCCCCTGACCCTTTCTGTTCTGTAGGAATTAAATTACTCCAGTCTCATAACACAGTCTTCATCATGGCAATTATAAAGGTGAAATGGGAATCTTATCTTGCTAAAGGTTTACCAATTACTCTAAATTTTTCCTCTCAATCCCAAATCAGTATTGGATTTGTCAGTTCCAACTTCCATTTACCCTTACACAAAATCATATTCATTAAAACCAGGTACAGCACAGAAGCCATGTTAAAATGTCACTTTTTCACAGCAGACAGCTTAGTAATCAGGGAAACACATTTAGAACTATCAGCTACTACATTTCCTCCCACAGTACAAGCATCTAGGGCCTCACACCCCTTAGTGGCATCAGTAGCACCAAGCTCACATTCATGTTCACTCTATAGGTCCTTTTAGGTGTTCTATCTTCCAAGTCTCATTAGAAATTATATGGGAGAATTCCCGTTTGTTTGTTTTTTTAAAGTCTATCAATTCTATACACATTAAAGCCATGATATAAGTAGTTTCAATCTAATGAAATGTCATCATCATCATCTGGAGGGAGAACAAGAGGCACAGAGAGACATATGGTCTTTTTAACCTACTAAGTCTAATGACTTTTATTTAATTTTTAAAAACTAATCCATTTTGCTCATTTCATGAACACCAGTTAACTCTATTCTACACTAACCACAACACTACCAACCATTCATCCTTCTAAATACAACCATATCTTGTATCATCTTTTGTTCAGTTACCTGGATTATAACTGAAATAATATTTTAAGTATAGAAAAAAATTAAGAATTTTGGGGTTTCTATTTTAACATCTTGAGAATTAGAGTTAAAAATGTATTAGAATGACTTGATGAAGTCATAGGGCTAAACAGAGTGCTTATATATTACTGCACACTATCTAATGAAGCATTTCACAAGTTGAATATCTCATTTATATTTAATAAAATTGTTAATTCATTAGGAAAATTTTTGCTAGGATGACAATATGGAACACTGTGTCTTGGACACAAAACTTGCTCCTACATAAAATTCATATAGGTCTTCAAAAATAACTAAGGGAAGTCAGTGTTCTGATAAAGTAAGATTAAGAGTATCATCTAATGTCCTCATGCTTAATGGGGATAAGAAACTGCATGTCAAGGCCGGCCCGTGGCTCACTCAGTAGAGTGTGGTGCTGATAACACCAAGGCCATGGGTTCTGATCCTATATAGGGATGGCCGGTTTGCTCACCGGCTGAGCGTGGTGTTGACAACACCAAGCCAAGGGTTGAGATCCCCTTACCAGTCATCTTTAAAAAAAAAAAAAAAAAAAGAAAGAAAGAAACTGCATGTTATAATGGAAAAAGCATAACACTGAAGGATCACATATCTGTCAGCCATTACTTGTTCTATCACCTTGGACTACTGACTCTCCCTATCCACAAAATTAGTTAACCATTTCTGCCCCAAAGGGGTTTTATGAGTCGAAATCTTACATATCAATTAAGCCATGTCCTGGAAGGTAGGTAGTATGTACCCAAATATTGGCCTTTTTATTTATATATAATAAATATTATTTATCTATAAAAATATAAATGTAAATGATACAACAATGTTGGTTAACTTGATAACAATTCTACCCTCCTTCCTCACTAACAGAATCCCAATTTTCTTCCAAGTATCTACTTTTCTCTGGTTGGCCACCATGTGATTCACAGGGATTCCATCCCATTTTCAGGATTTGCTTAGAAAAAATTGAGAGACTCAACTCTAGCACACAGGTCAGCAGGTGAAGTCTTCTGAGGGCTTTGGGGGTAGGTTTCCAGCTCATGAAGCTGGAATGTGTGTGACGGAGGAGCTTTAACATTCCTGTGGTTCTAAGAAGAGCTGGTCTACATGCTGAGGATGGCAAAGGAAGGAGGAATTGGGTCCTTGTCAACATTATTGAGTTATGTAATTAACACGACCTCAGGATTACCCTATTTTGTGGTTATGCAAAACACAGATCCCCTATTGTTTGAATCTCTCCTATGGGAATTTTCTGTGACATGCACACTGGTTGACTGGATAGATATTTAGGATGCTCTCATTTTGTGAGAATATGTAAACACATTTATTATCTCAGTCTATAATTACAATCCATTAGTATAATAATTTTTATGTATTTATGGAATAAAATAACCAACACTTTGCAAATGTTCACTATGACTCATTTAATTCCCACAACAACTTTATAAAGTAGGTGCATCTCTTATCTCCATTTCAGATATGGGTAAACTGAAGCCAAGCAAAATCAACTAAATTGCTCAAGTCACAGAACTATTAACTTGTGAAGCCAAGATTAAGCTCAAACAGACTGGCTCCCAAGCCCACACTCATAATGCTAAGCAATACTGTCTATCAAATGAATAGCACTGGAATAAGTTTACGCCATCAGTGATATTAATTGCTGGCCAGAAACCTAAGACAATTTATTGTCCAATTATACCCAATTATGAGAGCTAGTTTAATTATATCAAGACAGTTCTTCATCTGGTCACTATTGAAGACCATATGGCCAGATAAAAGCCAATATTAAAAGAATTAAGCACACTTTTCTTAACCCAATAAACAACTTGCTCTTTAACAACTTTAAACTTTAGGCCATTTATTCTCAATTCTTAAATCTGAGATTTTAAAAAGTGATTTTGATGTACGGTATGCCTAGGAACCAGTGCTTTTAGATTAAAAAAAAAAAAAAACTGTTATATCTTTATAGCATTCTTTTTTTTTTTTTTTTTTTTTTTTTTTTTTTTT
>NW_007726547.1:554919-609423 GCF_000696425.1 Galeopterus variegatus
CCCGTACCGGACCGGGGACCGGCAACGGGATCGCAACCCTCGGTGCTGCTCCCGCACCTCGCTCAGCCAGGGAGCGGGAACCGGTCTGTATGTGGGATCCGAACCCTCGGGCGGGAGCGCTGCCGCGCTTCCCAAGCGGCGCACTATCCAGCGCGCCACCGGGCCCCGGGCCGGCCCCATAGCATTCATTTTTTTAATGTGAAAGAACAGTGGCCCTCTCCTTTAAGATCCTGTGGAAATTCACAACACTAAGTTTCCTAACTGTATCACCAGGTTTTTTATTGCAAGGGAAGGACTTTTAAAAATGTGGGATTCAAATTATGGAGATAATTGGCTTTTCATAATTTGTCCCATTTTCCAAATTTGAGAAACAAAAACAAGAAAAATCATAATTCAAATGTTTTTCCATCTTATCAAAAGGAAAATATGTCTTGATCATTCAACAATTAAGTATAATCCAATAAACTGGCCATTAATCCAACTCAATACATTCCATTGATCCTGGGGTCAACCCCAATTATAAGGCAGGGAGAAGGCTATTCTTAGTATATAGGGTCTGGGGCTAAATCAACAACACCTTGCAGTGGAGGTGAGGAATAAAACTAGGCCTTATTACCACCACAACACACAATGAAATTTTCTATTTTGCAAAAAGTTTTGAACTATTTTTTTTTTTTCCCAGAGATTGACAGACATAGCTTGTGTGTTCCTAAAAGTGATAGGAAAACAACATGAAGCACCTCTGTGGGACATTTCCATACAGGTCATTAAAAGCATCTGTACAGGGGAAAGACACGCATCTTTTCAGAGGCTTAATCTCACAGCAAAATATAGATTTTGACTAATTCCAAAAACAGATTAAAATCCTTGGAAACTAGATCACAGCCATGACTTGGTCCTTCCTGACCTGCAAGTGCAAAGATATCCTGGGGGAAAAGCAAGGAGGAGACTCAGAAGTATAATGACTAAAATGTATGGTAAATACATTATCCAGGAAATGCAATGAGACCAAAATGGTAAAGAAAGTGGTACAAACAGAATCATAATGAAAAATTTACCTGTGTATTACCCCCCCAAAAAAGTTTTGAATATAAATTGTGAGCTTTTCTCTTATCTAAATGCATTTGAGAAACATGCTCTTCTGCTTTTAAACCTAGATAATATAACATAAAATTCCCGCAATAGTCCTTTTATGGTACTCTATCTAGATGTTAATTAAACAAATGAATCAAAGTGTTTTTACAATTGGCACCATCCATTCCTGCAATAAGCCAAATAAAGCACAAGTTGCTGATCTGATTGTTGTTAAAGCCAATATTTGCTTTAAGATAAAAATAAATCTTTAAATGTTATTATTAAAACTCTTTATTGAATGTACTATTTTAAGGGATTAAAAAAAGAACACATTTCTAAAACTGTTCAGATACTTCCAGGATTTTTTTAAAAAGTGTATTTTAAGATAAAATTTAACTTCTCTGACTATAGTCACTTCCTCTATAAAGACTTAGAAATAAAGAGTAGTGATGACTAGTTAAGAAAGATTGCTACACAGGAAACTAATAACAGTAAATGCAATTTATAGCTGCTAGTACATTGCACCACTCAAAGAAAACTCGAGGTTAATGAGATCTTGTTGAGCCAACCTTTCCTGAAAGGATTGCTAGGTAATGTGCAGTAGAGAAAAGATATTCAACAAAGTGTTGATAACATTTATAACAGAGTTCTGGAAATAAAATACTAATCCACTATAAAATTTTTAAAAAACAATATAACAATCATTTCAAAAATGAAGATAAAAAAGACTATTTTAAATTAAAACACTGACTAAATATGTATACATATGGATGTTTAAATACAATGTGAATTATCAATTCATTTATAGAAATTTTCAATCATGTCATTTCCAAAATTGTGTAAAACCTTAAGAAAAGCTGTGTCCTTTGGCAGCATTTTTTTTTAACATTGGTTTAACTTGACATTGAACAAGTGGTGTAGTCAGAATTTCAACCATTCAGAGGTTACATTCATCCATAGAGCACTTCTTACAAATCATTAATTAACACAAGGACAGAGAGATACAAACATCAGTTATGTACTTTGACAATTTAACCTAATTTAAAATTTTTCTGTGGCTTTTAAAGTAGTAACGGCATTATTCATTTAAACAGTAAGATAAAAATAGGAACACCAGAAAACAGCAGTTACAGCTGGACATTAAGCTATCAATATTTTACCAAGAAGCCTTATACAATAGATTTGACATTAACATTTTCAAATTTATGCTCAAGCCGTCTGTCCTCAGAATCACGTGATGTTGTAATTGTTGTAGGATCTTGCTAGCAAGCACCATCAGTTTACTACAAGCCACACGTTACAGAGTTCTGTCAATGAGAACTACTGATAGGTGGTAAACCATTGTCTTCCGTTCTCTACGCGTTTCCTTTCCTGTGGAATAATCGGATGCTCTGCTCTCTCATCTCTCCCTGCCAGTGTCCATCTGTAACCACCCTGAGCAACACTCAAGTCTGTTACCTACGGTACACAGTGAATAGAGAAGCGGTTTTAGTAACTGCCTTCAAAAAATTGCATTTTATCCTGTTGGGAATATCACTGACCATAAAGCTAAATCAAAATCCACCCAACTAGGGGCCGACCCGGTGGCACACTGCTACAGTGCGCCGCTTGCGAGCATGGTGGCGCTCCCGCCAAGGGTTCGGATCCCACGAACAGACCGGCCGCTCACTGGCTGAGCGAGGTGCGGGCGCAACACCGAGGGTTGCGATCCCGTTGCCGGTCCCGGTCCGGTACGGGCGCGACACTGAGGGTTGCGATCCGTTGCCGGACACAAAAAAAGACAAAAAAAAAGTCCACCCAACTAAAGCAATGCTAATGATGTTCCCCACCTTCGGGAGCACACTTCTGTAGTCAACCAGTTTTGTAATAATGTTTCCATTATTGGCAAATGAGATACTCACCCTTTAAGAGGGCTTAATTCATTGTGATTTTAAATACTTTTGTTATGCATCAAAAACCTGCTCATTTTGAAAGTGTCTAGACAAAACAAGAAAACTGTTCTCTCTGATAATTACACCAAAAAAAAAAACCTACACCCCACAAATCTTATTTCATAGATTTTACAGAAATAAAAAATAAAAATCATAGAAAATTTATTTCTAAAAATATTAGGGAGATTATTTTCATTTTCATAATTAACAAAACCCTCAGTTCTAGCAAGGATTTCCATAGAGTCATACAGCTAAGGGGTGGCAGAACAAGTGGGGTAACCCACTCTGTTCTCAGATGCGGCAATTTGTAAGTTAAAGAAGAGTTAGATAAGAGCAAAAACAAATCCTGCTCCAGAACATGCTTGCTGTTTGATTTCAGGCAAATTAACTTCTCTGAACTTCGATTCCCTCAACTGTAAAAGGATGCACTCAAATGTCAACCGCCCAATTCCTTTTCCTAATGTTTTATTCTAATAGTACTGAATATGAAATTCTTCAACTGATATAGACTTAATTACATTTATAGTGTATATTATTATCTCCAAATAAAAATGTTAATAAAACCATCCGAAAACAAAGAGTCACAAAGGGTATTAATATCCATATCTAAACTCATCACGTTTCCAAAGTCCTTTCATATTAGCCAAAAGTACAAAAAAATTTTTAAATGCCAGGATCTGATCATATTAAAAGGAATAACTATATTTTTATTCAGAAGAAAATCATTGTAGAGCTCTCCTGAGTAAGCAAAGACAGTAATACAACATTAGCAAAATGCAAAATAAGAAAAATGTTATTGCATTAAGATTTAAACATCAACACATGAAAACTGCAGAGAAGTGTAAAATCATTCTACAAAGTAGTGGAGTTTGGGGGAGAGGCTGATCTTATTACCAAAAGAAAATTTACAAAGGATATTTAATTTGGCTTTGATTTTTTAAATATTTTTAAATTATGAGGGAGAAATTATTCACAAAATAAATTTGCAATGCTTAAATATAATACTGTTATAAGGTACAGTGATTTTTTTAAAAAGCCAACATAAATCAGCATGACTTAAGGCTACCAAAATGTTTAGAAAAATTCTATCGTCAGAAAAAATGATAAAAACTGAGGTCATCCATAGCTGTTTTAATATTAAGGGACCACTGGTTAAGTAAGACTTTCCTTGCTACTCAGGCAGCTAGAAACAATAGATCAGATTATAAGTATTCTCCAAAACATTATTAAAGTCTTCATGTCTTGCTAAAATAAAAATTGGAGTACGTGATTCCAACACTTCCAACAGACTTTTGTATTTCCCTCAAGCAGAGCCAAATAATAGGCTCAGATGGAATTTTCTAAAAATAGGAAAACAATAAAATACATATCTCTAATCCTATAAAAAATAAAGAATTTTCAGTTTTGAATTCCAAAACTTGCTCACTCTCTTCATTATGGCAAAAATACTCAAAAGTATATTCAAATATCTACCTGTAATTTCAGTTATTTTATAAACACAATGCAGTAAATCATGGTGGTTTACAACAGTGCTTAGCAATGTTTGTCGTCATCTTCGTGGTGAAGTTAGGGCACAAAGGACTATTCAGGAAAAAAATCAAGATGTCACAGACTGTTTTTGTTTCCATTCAAAATTCCAATAGTTAATTACTGAATTTCAAATTGTGAAGGGACATACTAACTTATTCTTATAACTAGATGAATGTGAATGAAAACTGTCACTCCTCTTTAGATATTAAAATGCTCGATTCTGGGATTCTATGAAAGATAACACAGACTAGGTTTTTAGGGGTTTTTTTATCCTAATGCCACAGTGAGCAAACCAAGGAGCCAAACCTGGCCTGCCACATGAGACCCAGGAGCTATGGCTTGTTCCTGTCCAGTTCAGACTAAAGTTTAGATGCCTTGGGAATCATGACACCCTTAAAAATTACTAAGAACCCCACAGAGCTTTTGTTTATGTGGGTTATACCCACCAATATTACCCATATTAGAAATTAAAACTTAGAAAAATTTAAAACAAGAATACACAAGTGTGTATTGTCACAAGCACACAGATGAAGTCACCACACATCACACAGCCTCTGGAAAAATGCACCATATACTCTAGAGAGAATGAGAAGACAGGTAACATCTGAGCATTATTATGAAAATAGATGTGACCTTAAGAACCTCTTCAAGGGTCTTGAGGATCCCAGATGTCCCCAAACCACACTATGAGAACCACAGGACTAAAGTATTAGTGTCCTGATCATCTGCCATATGAAATCACGCTCCTGCATCCATAAGTAGCAGCAGCAGAAGTAGGCACATCAAGCACCTATAGTGTAATTTACAGCAAGTTCTTTTTTTTTTATTGTACATATCTGTGGGGTACAGCTTCAAACATCAATAACAGTGTGCAACACGTGATGTTCAAATCAGAACAATCAGCCACATCTGTCATTACACAATGCAATCAATCCTTGTGGCTCCCCACCAGCTCCTGCCCCCTCTCCCCCTCCACCCTCGGCATCCCCAGCTCTGTTCCCCTCTCCCAAAAAGTCCAACGTATTATTGTGATTGCTACATCCCTTTTTCTCCTTTCTTCATTTATTTGTTCATTCACTCATCTATTTTTTTATTAGCTCAGACATATATTTGAGGACATGCGATATTTCTCTTTCTGTGCCTGGCTTATTTCACTTAACATAATTTTCTCTAAGTTCATCCATGTTGCTGCAAATGGCAATCTTTCATTCTCTTTTATGGCAGAGTAGCATTCCATTTTATAAATACACCACATTTTCCTTATCCACTCATTTGAACAGCAAGGTTTTTAAAAAGTATTCCAATTGATTAAAAGTTTGGCAAAGATTTTATATTTAGAATAACAAATTTCCTCTTCTTGAGTGACTAGAAGGATAATATTGACTAATACTGATAATAGTATTATCAGGATGATAATGATGGTGATGGTGGTGGTGATGTTGATGATTAGAGCAGCTAACATTTATATTGCACTTAATATAGGCCAGGCATTGCTCCAAGCCTTTGAAATGTATAACTCATTTGGGCTTTACAACCCTACGAAGTAGAATTAAGCACTATAAATCAGCTACTACAAAGCAGTCACAGGGCTTCCTCTTCAGCAAGAGGTAGCAAAACTAGCAAAATTCTAAATGACAAAAGCAAAAGTCTTATGTATTTGGGAAATAAAGCAAATGACACACTAAAGAATAATAAACCAAAAGAATAGATGGAATGGAAAGTTTGTTGAAAAAAGCAATGACTGATTCAATTAAGAACGCTAATATCCATAGTATGAACTAGTAATTCCAATTTTTGGAACACTGATTGTGAAATTACTCTCTTTAAATGCAGGAATTCATATTTGCATCAATTTGATATGCACCACTTGTACAAGGTTTGCTATTTAGCTAAACAAAAATATTTGCTTTAAAAAAAGTTATTTCTCAGGTATAATAAGGCAGGACTCCTGATTTGGTGAGAGACTGCAAACAATTACCATTATACTCAATCCAGGAAAAAATTATTTGTCTTTGCATTACCCAAGTAATCAGAATTTCTATGAAAAAAAAAAATTCTCAAATTGTCATAAATATGAACATTTGGAACTATGATTACTAGAGGAAACAACTATTAATTCTAAATGCCTTCCACAACTTTTTTGGATATCTTGAAAATACTACTGATGCTCTAAGTAAGAAAAAGGTTTGTTTTGTTAACAAAACTAACTGATATAGAGATTACTCCAAGTAAGAAATGTGACTTGGAAAAGGCACTGTGAGTTAAGATGAATCATTAATCATCACTGAGTTAACTTAGACCAACATCACATCTCACTGTGGTTTTGTGGCTCTTTGTTTGTCATTTCCTACACAAGACCTCAGGAACTGATTTTTCTTTTTAAAAAGATAAATAAAACTACTAGCTAGAATATTAAAAGTGCAGTTGTCCAATCTAATGAAAAATTTTAATATAAAGTTTATTTTGGTGGCAGAATTTTTTAAATAACGTTTTATTTTATATCCTAATTATGTCTTAGAGGGTTCACTAATGCTTTCTACCTTATATAACATATTTTGTGGGGAACATTATATCATACCCTGGCATTCTAAATTTTGGAGATTTCAAAGAGAATCATACTTAATGTCAGGAATTTCAAGGATGTGTTACAGCTGTGGCTTAGAAGGAATTCACGAAGTCAGCTTCACCGTAGTTTCTGAATTTTATATGCTGCATGCACACACTCACCATAAAATGCCATCATGAAGTATAACTTTAAATCAGGAGTTTTTCAAGAAGAGCCGTGCTACCCCCTGGGAGGGTGTTTTGACATTGTGAAGGCATTTGTTTTCCAGTTTAGTCATGCCTGAGCTTTTATATATTAGATTGATATTTATTATAAGGTACTTCCTTTCTATTTATCTCTAACTTGATAGCACGCTAGTAAGCCTATAATATATCCTATAATATTAACATTATAGATTAATATAACATATTCTACAATATAAGAATTCTTTTTCTATTTGCCTATTTATTATATTTATAGGCAGGTTATATTTTCTATGGATTTCATTTCTAGACACCAAAAAGAAGAGTTATAAAATACTGATTATAAAAAGGAGGTATTGGGTCTAAAAGCTAAAAACCACTACTATAAACAATAAAAAGCAAATGTTCTAAATCATCTTAATGCGTCAAGCCTTCCTAAATCCCTCCCCCAAATTCAGTCACATTAATAGACACATCTACTCTTCCAAGTTTCTGACCTGACCATCACCAGATCCAGACATTTGTTCGTAATTCCTTAAGCATCCTCTGGGCCTTTGAACATACAATACAGAATGATCCACTAATCAGTGTTCCGACCACAAGAAAAATCCTGGAAATCCTCAACATTTTCCAGGAATCAAAGACACATGCAAAATTCAAAGTCATGTAACTCCAAAAGAAGGACATATACAAATGAAAAGATAGTGTAATATGGCTGAAAGCTCATCAGAAACAGCTTTCAGACCTCATTCAAGCCATTCAGTTTCCTCAAATGAAAAGTGAGAGAGGTAAGCCCAATCAGCTCTAAGATTTACTTGGTTTTTATTAAATTACAACCCCATAAATAAAGTATTTATGCCAGTGCTATCTTTAGACAGGGAATCACAGAACCATGACTAGGAAGTTCCTTCTCTCCTCTCCTTATGACAAATACATTAAGGAAAAAAATTATGATTCACCTAGAGGACCTCTATGCACTTTGGAATAAGAAATATTTTCAGGCCGAGGCTGTGGCGCACTCGGGAGAGTGCGGCGCTGGGAGCGCAGCAGCGCTCCCACCACAGGTTCGGATCCTATATAGGGATGGCAGGTGTGCTCACAGCACTCACTGGCTGAGTGCGGTGTGGCCGGTCTCAAAAAGGACAAAAAAAAAAAAAGAAATATTTTCAAAAATTGTAAGCAACAAGTGTTATAAGAGCCAGGTCCTTAGGCAGCCATTCAGAGACACCCACCATTCTGATACTACCGACACCAATAATTTTATCCAGAACAGTTTATAGACGACATCTTACATATGAACACATTCATAAATCAAAAGTAATTAAACGTATTTTTTAATAAACTAAAACAAAACAAAATTCTGAGAATGCACAAATTCTTAACAAATCAGATTCGACATCCCAGAAAACGTACTTTATGAGAGCTTATGTAAGGCTTAGTACTACACAGAAATGCAATATTCACCATCAAGACCAATGATCAATAATTTTTAAGTTATTTTATTTAAGGGAAATTGTGATTTCAAATTTTGATTAGATTTTAAATCCTTAGCACATAACCATTAGGTAGTAGGCTTTGTCTTTTTTCCTCAAATTTGGGCTTTAATGGAAAACTTTGGTAGGCACAGAAATAATTTTGGTTCCCATCTTCTATTCAGGTACACAAGGACACAGTCCATGGAACAGGATTACATTTTGTGCAATATGAAATGGCAGGCCTGACACAAAAGCTCATATCCCATACCTCCTAAATTAAAGGAGCAGGGCTGGGCATTGCAACACTTATAGAAAATCAGGTATTTAAGTCCTCCCATACGTTCTGAGAACTGATAAGGGCGTAGGCATCTTTCTTTTCTACTAAATCAAAATCTAAAACAGTGAACCAGGAAATGTGCATTGCTTTTTCAAGCTCAGCAAGTGACTTTTATGTACAGTCTTGAATAAATAAGCAGCAGTATTATAGATGTCTGACAAGGGAATAAAAGGTAAGGCCCCCTCCCCAAAGTCTCAATTCATTAGTTACAACACAAGGACTGACAAAATATATGATGACAAAAGACACTACACTTCAATACATATGCTCATTTAGGTGCTCTACAGGACCCAAGCTAAAGACTGAAAACAAAATAAAAATGTTTGCTTAACTCTGCCCTCTCTTCCTCACCCCAATTCTGCCCATCCCTACCTCTTGGAGGTATTTTATTTGCTTGATTGTATAACTTTCTCTCATCAACAGTGTTCTCATTTGTTCTAGTTTTTAGCTGATATTAGCCAAATCAGGGAGTCTTTAAAAATGAATTCAAGTCTAATCAAATCATCCATAGAAACACATTGGATGCATTTCTTTACATTGTAGGGCCAGAAATTTTGGAAAAACTATGTGACTAGAACAGCGGGAAAAAAAAGAAAATGGCAAGAGACTTTTCTGAACCATACAAAATTATAGGTGACCAGATGATGGCTGGTTTTCATTTCAACCCTCTACCCACCCCTAATTTAGTGTGTCATCCCCTGACTACACTAATTAGAACTCTATTGATGGAGATGGCTGTGTGAATTTGCTGGAAACCAAAGAAATCACTACAGAAACAGCCTCCAAAACCCAAAGATAATCCTGTAAGTTGACCAGTGTCAAGGTCTGAATACTAAAACATACAAATCCAAATTTAGATACCTCTATGATATTTTTAGTTACAGTGGAATGTGTCACTGTGTAGTTTCTCTGCACCTAATGCATAAAAATGAAAGGAAATCTAGTTTCCAACATCATACTCCCACTAAAACAACTTGCAATCAATTAACGTTGTCAGCAGCAAAACTCAATTTTCTCCCCTGCGTGTGGAGGTGAACGTACAGAACAGATTGATAATTCCCGTTGAGAGTGTGGCGAAGTGTTTCTAAGCAACCTTGCTCCGTTATCTTCTCTGACAAAAACAAGAGAAAGGTTTGAACCGCAGGCTGATGGAGCTCTGAATACTAATGACCAGGCAAAGAGGAATAGTTCATTACTGACTTGGGGAGAAAAAACACGGGAGCAGCTTCTAGCTGTAAATAAATTCTAATTAAAACTCAGTATGCAGTTCATAGATCTGAACCCAACCTTACATATGAAGTTTCTTCCATGACTGTCCATTCATGGGAGATGAGCTCATTAATATACCTGTAGAGCTAGTTTAGCAAATGATTCGCGTGTGTTTTCTAGAAATTACTTGGGGGAAGAAGTCTTCCAAACATGTCCGTTTATCTGTTGTGGAATTTGGTTAACCCTCTCAGGAACATTTAGACTGCGACATGCTTAAATTAGCATCTCTGCCCAAAAGGACCTGCACAGAGTCACAGGCACCAAGCTACATGGCAACCCCGAATCAAAATTTTAAATGTTAAGCACAGCAGAATGAATCCAATTTGGATGAAAATCAAGAATGCTTCTCTCTTCACATCCTTGTGTCCTTCTCTGTCCAAATCCATCACTCTATTGCTCTTGTCAAATGAACATCACATGACTCATCTTCTCTGCCTGCAAAATGGGAATGAAAAATAATTTTCCCAATAAAAACTCCACAGGACTACTAAAATACATGAGAGAGAGACGCAGAGAGAGGGAGAGAGTGTATTTCTTTAAATTTTTAAATCAGAGCTTTATTCTGTTCAGGGATAAAATTACTTAATGTGTGAACTGATACTGGAATAATCTTTTAAAAAATGTGACACCTTATCAGAATATTTCAACTGCTGTTCAATAGAAATATCACAGGAAGAATAAAAGGATTCTAATTGTATCCAACACACTGCAAAACCTTACTTGAAAAAAATTCTTAAGAAAACATTTTTTAATTGAATTATATCCTGAGTATACTGAAAAATATTCCATTTAGGGGAATTCTACAGATTTTTTTAATAAACAAGGTCTAAAAATACTTCAGTATTAATGTGGTAAATCTTCATTTCTTATTTTTAGAATTCTTAAAACATGCCATTTAAAAAAAAATAAGAAGAAGAATGTATTCCCATGCCAGTCAGCAATAGAATTATCAAAGAATAAGTTTAAAAACAGCAAGAGCAACTAACATTTATGGAGAATGTACCGTGTGCTTGTCATTTACATGCATTATCTCATTTTCTCCTGACAACTCTGAGGTGAGTTCTATTAGCCCACTTAACCTATGAAGAAACTGAGTCTGTAGGTGGCTCCAAATACTTGGTGGAGCCGGGATTCAAAGCCACATTCACTGTCTATAGAGCCTGTTCCCTCACCAACTCACACCCTGTTTCCAACTTCTCACATATGCTCAGTCCTGGAGATCACACATATTTTACCAACATTTCTAAGAGTAACTTTATTACCAATCCCCTGAACTACACACATCAACAGACTTTTATGTGGATGAAATTTTTTATTTCTGTTTTTTCTAAACCAGTTCAGGCTGAATTTACACAACTTATGGGGAGAGGTGCTAAGGGAGAGAAAATGGAGAAGATAGGCTAAGCATATAAAATTTCAAGAGATCTGCTTATTCAAGAAGAAAGTTATTAAACCACTTTAGCAACATCCTCACAATTCACCTTGGCATCTCTAAGCATTGTCTCTCGTGAAGGTGAGTCCCTCCGGCTCTGCTGCCAGGTGAGTGCACCTGCAACTCTGCCTCCCCATCAGCTGCACCACAAACCCTAGACGACCCTGCTTTCCTCCCTAGTGAAATGGGTGTTCTGCTTGGGAGTTTTGGTAAAGATTATATGAAAAAACATGTGTTAGGAACCTAGTTCACTGTCAGACAATAGACACTTAATCGATTATAGCTGCCATTTTCACTACAGAAAATAATTTCAAATCTTCAAATTAAAACATTCCTGATAGAATCTCCACAGGCACTTTAATCTGCCTGCAGAAAATTGTAAAATGAGATTTCTGTTTTTAAATGTTGTATCTATTCCCCATAGTCTTTACTAATCTTGGCTGTTGGCCCTAAAACATTTTCTAAAAACTTGGTATCTCCCACATTTCAATTTTTAAGCGTAAATCGTGATCAAGCTTGAGCACATAAAGATTTACACCATAATTCAAAGAGGAAAAAAGATGATAGTAGTAGGGCCACTTACAATGTGTTCAGGACAGATTCACAACTTCAGAGCAATGACTGCCAACAATAAAATGAAAAATGTACTATTTGAATACAAATCAAATTTAATGTTATCAAGGAGGGTGACAGGATTATTTGCTGATTCATAAGGTATCTCCTTCAACCCTCCTTGTCTGACGTAAGTGACCTAACACATTTATCATTTAATTTCTAACAAAATAACGTAAAACATGGTCAGAGTGTGAAGTAATATTTTTGTTTCAGCTTCTTTTTCCCACAAAATAAAGGTATCATGCTAAAAACTAGCTTACATACTTGAATTCATAATAAATATTCAATATCAAGCATTTCTTGATTTAAATTCCTTTTAAAGTTAATAATTATTACATTTTTTAAATTAAACATAACATCTTTAAATGTAAATTGAGGCCGGCCCGGTGGTGCACTGGATAAGTGTGCCGCTTGGGAAGCGCGGTGGCGCTCCCACCGAGGGTTTGGATCCCACATACAGACCAGCCGCTCACTGGCTGAGCGAGGCGCGGGAGCAACACCGAGGGTTGCAATCCCGTTGCCGGTCCCCGGTCCTGTACGGGGGCAACACTGAGGGTTGCGATCCGTTGCCGGACACGGAAAAAGACAAAAGACAAAAAAAAAAAAATAAATAAATGTAAATTAAAATTTATTGGGGATTCCTGGGAAAGTATACCCTAAAATGATTTTAGGTTATTAAAAAAGTAGCTATTGCACAGTTATAGAATTTTGGAAGTGGAAGAAAGTAGAACTTTAACTCAACCTCTTGTTTTAAATGTGAGGATACTAAGGCCTCAAAAAACACATAAATTTGCCTGATTTCATACATTAGAAATCTAGACGTAACATCCATATAACCTGCCCTTCCTTTGGAAGTTTCAAAGGAATCTAAGCCATGACACATGAGTATCTCTGCCCTATCATGACTATTCTCCTTTGTCCGTGAGATAACACTGTACCTGCCTGCTTTTTAATGGTAGTATTAAACTCTGGGAGCAACATTCAATCCATTTTTCAGAGGTGAACAATCATTGTAAGAATAATAATGAAAAAATTAATTATAAAAACATAGACATGAATGGGCTCAGTCATACATCTTCTGACTTGTCTCCCATTTCCCAGCTTCATCCTAAGGAAGCCAACAAAGGGCTTTGAGAAAAAAGACTTGCTCTCTCTTGCTGTACAGTTGAACCCAATGAAAGAACCACCTGTGCTGAAGGGGCTTCGAAGGCAGCGGTGAGAAGGAGGGAGACTGGAGGGGGCGGGGGGTGAAACATGAAAGGTTGTTCACTGGTTATGGATGAGAAATAGCATCTCACAATAAGGATGTTATGGGCAATCCCTCCAGTGCCTAAAGTCTGCTATTCAGCAAGCTTGACAATTGAAACATGCATGAGTTGATTCATGGGCTAACTAAAGGCATTCTTTATAACAGCAAGCTGTTCTCACACGAGCTCCACAACTAAAGGAATACAAAGAATAGAAAGCTGATATCAACTATTTAAAAATATACACCAAGAACCAAGGAATTCCCTAGTAGAAATATAAAGACTTGCTAAAAGTTTCATTACGTGAATTTATTGCCAATTCAGTCATCTTAAAAGTTGTGCTATAAAACATATTGTCTTTTGCTGTTCCAAATAACATTTGAAAGAAATAATAACTTTCTTAAGAGTGTTTCTGGAATTTTCTTCCATTCTCTAAACCTGAACCTCAGACTCTTAAGGGAAATGGTGAGCTGGCATTTGGCCCATTGTTCTCTAGGCAATTATTAGTCCACTAAAGAATAAAGTGGAGAGGGAAAATCAGATAGAAAACTATTCTAGCATCTAACTTCTTGCATTTCCTGCTGAAGACTTTCGAGATAAGGTGGAAATAGAGGCAACACAGAAATCTAGTGTGAGAATTACTTGTTAGAATATGACTTGTGAAACCAATATGCTCTCCAATATCCACTTCTCTAAAGTAATAAAGCAGTTATTCATATCTATATAGATACAGATAAATAATGCATGTGTATATATATAATGTATATATATATATATATATAAAGTGTGTATACATATATGTATATACACACACACACATACCCCCCCTATACATGAAGAATAGTTAATTGGTCGGTCCTGCAAGATCTTAACCAATTGGTACAGCCCCAAAACCAATGAATGGATTGGACCGAAGTATCCTCACTACTGATCTGTTGTGTCATACACCATTTGTGACAGCAACTGAGAGGTGCCTACACCAACATCCATTCTCCACCTCTTCCTTAGTAAGGAAACCGTGATTTTTAGCTGAGCAGTCATGTGATAACCTTGAAGTGAGCTGTTTTCACATTAGCTCTGCATCTAGAACATGATAAAAACAGGAGTGCTATTTTGTATGTCACTAAAGCATTCTAAAAGGGAAGCCAGGTACCCTTCCTTTTTGCTGCCTGGAATGTGAACCTGATGGCTGAAGCTCAGGCAGCCACTTTGGACCATGAGATAATGAGCTAAGGATGGCATCACAGTGAGGCAGGTGTCTGGTTCTCTAACACTGAGCCATGGACTGCCAACTGCTTGACTTTTTTCACATAAGAGAGAAGTAAACTTTTGGCATGTGTAAGCTGTTGTTATTATTATTATTATTATGGGATTTGGGGTTATATACCACCATATTTAATCCTAGCTAATAAAGTAAAAGATTTACCAAAATTCCCACACAAATATTTAATAAATAATATACTAAGGGCCGGCCCGGTGGCGCACTGGATAGGTGTGCTGCTTGGGAAGCGCGGCGGCGCTCCCGCCCGAGGGTTCGGATCCCACATACAGACCGGTTCCCGCTCACTGGCTGAGCAGGGCGTGGGAGCGACGCCGAGGGTTGCAATCCCGTTGCCGGTCCCCGGTCCGGTACGGGGGCAACACTGAGGGTTGCGATCCGTTGCCGGACACGGAAAAAGACAAAAAGACAAAAAATAATAATAATAATAATAATAATAATATACTAACAATGACAAGAAACATCTTAGTTTTTGTTTTAATACTATGAAATTTAAATCAAGAAACATCTTAGTTTTTGTTTTAATGCTATGAAATTTAAATATGCTTATGAAGTTTAAGCATATGCCAGTAAAACAACAAAATGCAGAGAAGAAAAAACAAAGTTGTCCTTATAAAACAGACATCCAAAGTGTTTCGTTCTCAAAACTAGACACCAAGAAAGCTGCTACTCTTCGAAACAGGGTCAGAGAGACACATGCTCCCTGCTTTCCTTGTTATCTTTGGGTTTTGTTTTGTTTTTTTTGTTTTGCAGCCTTTGGAAAATGAGTGGGATTGCTACTCAGATCATTTCAGGTATAGCTTTTATTATTTAGAATCCCTGCCTCTTTCTTTCCTCTGGCTTCTTGAATGTTCCATCA
The DNA here is from genome assembly GCF_000696425.1 of Galeopterus variegatus. Classification (NCBI taxonomy): domain Eukaryota; kingdom Metazoa; phylum Chordata; class Mammalia; order Dermoptera; family Cynocephalidae; genus Galeopterus; species Galeopterus variegatus. Next base: position 570,716 of record NW_007726547.1, read on the forward strand.
AAGAGTTAATCAGCCCAGCCTTCTTAACTGTGGAAATGGAGCTCAATCAATCTGCCTTTGGACAGAGTTAAGAAATAGACATTAAAAAACGTAATTAGGAAATCTTATCTTCCAGAGGTTCTTGCACAGATGAAATATGAGAATATATATGAATCTACTTTGTAAACACCAAAGTACAATACAAATGATATTAGTATTGATTCTACGTTGAAATAATCAAGAAAGGAAAACAGCCCATTTTCCCTGCCAGAAGCAGAATGTGCTTTGCAATTTTCTATCACTTTAAGGCTCCAAAACTTTCTTTTTTTTTTTTTTCCTTTTTGTCTTTTTTCGTGTCCGGCAACGGACCACAACCCTCAGTGTCGCGCCCGTACCGGACCGGGACCGGCAACAGGATCGCAACCCTCGGTACTGCGCCCGCCCCTCGCTCAGCCAGTGAGCAGGAACCGGTCTGTATGTGGGATCCGAACCCTCGGCGGGAGCACCTCTGCACTCCCAAGTGGCGCACTGTAGCAGTGCGCCACCAGGCTGGCCCAAAGGCTCCAAAACTTTCAATAAAACTGATGTTTAAAAAAAAATCAACGCAAATTCAGGGCTAATTTTAATTCCTTCATCTCCACCTATTTAATTCATATCAATAATGCTACCATTTCTGGATATTTTATTTATTAGAGCCTTTGATATACATAAACCATCCAGTATGACAAATTCTTAGTGTCACTCAGATTACAAAACCTATGTTTGTTACACAAATTTGAAGATATGAAGATGCCTGATATGCCCTACTTATTTTTTAAACTATTATTTTTCAAAGTATTATTTCTTCTTGGTCCAAAATGCATTGGTGGATGAGACTCTAAGTCAAAAGGGCAACCCACCATTACTGCTTTAGAGACGGAAACCTTATCCTCCTCTTTGTCCATGTAGACATAGCTCTTACCGCTTCCTAAAATGAAGAATGAACTCCTGATGTTGTCTCAGAATACTAATGCAAAGGTCTTTCTAGTGTAGCAGGGAAGAAAGGGTTTTGTGCTTGGAGTAAAGACCCATGAGTTCCAATTCCATTACAGTCACTTAACTACGACACATTTGGTAAGACAATGCAACTTCGCTAAACTTAAGCCTAAACACATACAACATAGGGACAATACCTATGGTACAGTGCACTCAGATGCTAGTTCCCTGGCCCACTTCACCTCTTCTCAAGTAGCTGTGTTCAGTACCTTCAGGAAGAGAGGTGTCCAACTAATCAAAAAGTTGATTATCCTAATAATTCACATAAAAAAATGTCATCTGACTCAACCAACTTTCACGTGTCTCTACAATGTATGTCTACTTTTTCTTTATTCTTCCAGTTGACAGACACATTTTATTTGAAAATTTTAATTTTTGTAGTAGAAGTTCTTGGTTTGCCCAATCATAATGCTATCTAATGATGGCTCACAATTGGGCTAATTGGGCAGACAAAATATATAATAGTAGTCCAAGATGACTGCTTAATATTCTTTCATTACATGAACTAAAAAACTTAAGGATAATTGTACTTCAAGTTCATATGTAATTCATAAGATAACCAACTGTCATTTTACTATCCATCTCCTAAAACATTTTTCCGCTCACTAGACTTTTCCATCCTTTGATCCCATGGATTTGATTATTTCTTCCCCAACATATCAGTTAGCATCTTGCAAAGATGTCTTTTTCATCTTTTGCTGTTATGCTAAACTTGCATGTTTGACCCTATTGTTTCATTCTCTTTAAGTCATAAAAAACAAACAAAAGGCACCCATTCACCATTATCTGTAGATTTCATTACTATACTGCTTAACTAATTCTTCCAGATCATTAAAGAAAATATACACATTATCCTGTGCTTCTGTTCAATTTGATATGTTTTCAATAATCACTACCTCTTGGACAGTTTATTACAGATTTACCATTTCTTTATTCAATTCAGTTAATTTGGTGTATAAGATTTCAAAAATACTGCTTTCTCAAAATCATGATATTTAACATCTACAGCCTTAATCAAGTAATTCTATAAAGCTATCAAGGAAAGCAATCAGGTTTTTGTATGATGATTACTACTTTAAAGTCTTTAGTCCTGCTTCCATTATCTTATAGATGTTTACACATTCTTGTTAATGTTTATTTCATCAGTCTATTAGGAAATGAAATTAAACTAACTGGTTGCTAATTTTTCTCTTTAAAAACAATCTACTATATTTCCTGTGCTAACGTTTTACTATTCCTTGTACGAAGGCCCACCATTTTTCTAATTTTTCAGAAAATCGCTGGAAGCCTACAGATAGTTCAACTCTCTGAGAAGAAAGAGATGACTGTGGTGTGCAGGTGTGACTTCAGAGGTTACCGGACACACATGCGTCCTATCATTCAAATTGTTCTGCCTTCATTGTTTAAAGTCCTGAAGGGTTTTGCCTTTGTGAAATTCCATAACACTATAGTTTGTATATACATTTTTAATGTGTAAAACAGTGAAAATAGTTTGTTGTTTGTGTAAAATGGGGGAGGGTGCTTGCATTTGCTCATATGAACATAAACTAACTCTAGAAGGACACATGCATACACAAACGAACATTAACTGCCTCCAGAAAAGGAACTGAGTGGCTTAGAGGTAGTGTCATCACTTACACATTTTGAATTCTAAACCATGTGAATGCATCACTAATTCAAAATAAAAAAAAAGCAGGTTTTTCGCATCCAAAAAATCATCCCAGACCTAGAGAATCAGAATCCTCCACAAGATTCTTATGGGCATTCTTTTAGAAAACTATCTCCACAAAAATCCCACAATGTTCAAATATCCGTGAGAAGAAAATAGATTAGTCATATCAAGTAACTACTACTACTTACATGCAGATCATTTTCCAGCCCCCAACTGATGGATATAGAAACAGGATAACTGCAAATAAAGATATGGGAAATAAGGTAGGACGGACCAAGAATGCAAATCTAAAAAATAATGACCCTAAGGAAACCTGGTCATTTTCTTTGAAATAATTACTTCATTAAAGGAACTCAGTACCAAGGATTTGGAAAAGCACCAAGAGGCAATCTACTAGGATAAGCAGAAATAGACCTCAGACCATTTTCATCATACCTCAAGTTTCTCCTTGAGCTGATCTTAAATGAAAAACATTTCCTTGGCTTCCACAAGGGAACCCGCACAAGTTCCTTCAACTTAAAAGGAGGTGGAGAATGGAAGAAAGAGAAACGGAGGACAGATCTGAAGATGTATGACTGAGCACATCAGTGTATGTGTTTTTTATACACATCAATTGACAAATCCATGTGTATGTATAATACAAGCATTTTACATTTATTTTGTGTTTTATTATTACAACGATTGTTCACCTCTGAAAAATGGAATGAATGTTGCTCCCAGAGTTAAATACTACCATTAAAAAGCAGGCAGACAGTGTTATCTCAAGGGCAAAGGAGAACAATCATCATTGGGCAGAGGAATTCATGTGTCATGGCCTAGATTCCTTTGAAACTTTCCAAAGGAAGGACAAGTTATATGTTATAACCACTGTGGCATTGGTGGTAATATTCTGTGTTTTATACACAAAGATACTTAGAGTGTCAGGAGCAATTAGCTTTAGCTATATCTCCCCTATGGTAATGCTTCCCCATGTTTTTGTGCAAACACTACGTAAAACCATGACTGGTTAGAAGTAAAAGGATTTTATCACTGGCCAATAAAAGCAATCATCTTACAAACCAGTGTGAATAAGTGTCCTGAGATGATTTCCATTGCAGTCTGACACTCAGCTCAGGGCCCGCTCTGTGGGCGGCATTACCAGTATAATTCGCGCAGGGCTCTGTACTTGGTTTAATGCTCTGCTTGTGTTGTCTCAAAATTCTTAACTATTTCTGAACTAGGGACCCACAACTTTGTTCTGCACTGGGTTCTGCAAATTGTGCCGCCAGTCCTGGCCCTGCTTCTCAAGGTGTGGTCAAAGAACCAGACACATCAGTACCAACAACTGGGGAACATGCTAGAAATGCAGGATCCCTGGCTCCACTCAAGACCTACTGAATCAAAATCTGCATCTTAACAAGATCCTCAGGATACTGATATGCATTTTAAAGTCTGAGGTGCTCTGCTCTACTGGAAGTAATTCTATATATAATTATATATTTTTTTCTATATATAATTCTATATATTTTTTAAGTACCTTAAAAATACATGCAGTGGAATATACATGAAAAATGGTTCAAAAATAAACCAACCTATAAGATTAAACAGCAACTGAAGGAAGTGAAATATTTTGTTTTACAGAAAACAATATAAGAACTTTGGTTAAACAGAGCTGCTATCCTTCTCATAAATTCATTTACCAAGAGCTTCACTATCACTTTTTTTAAAAAGTGTAATGCTGTTATGGGATGAACTGTGTACCCCCCAAAATTAATATGTTGAAATCCTTAATCCCCAGTATCTCAGAATATGACTATATTTGGAGATACGGTCTTTAAAAAGGTCATTAAGCTAAAATGTGGTCATTAGGTTGGGCCCTAATCCAATATGACTGGTGTCGTTACAAGAAGGAAACTTAGACACAGACATGTACAAGAGGAAAACCATGTGAGACAAAGGGAGAAGACGGCCATCGGCAAGACAAGGCGAGAGGCCACAGAAGAGACTAACCCTGCCCGCGCCTTGATCTTGGACTTCTGGCCTCTGAAAATGCAAGAGAACAACCCTCTGTTGTTTAAGCCACCCAGCCTGTAGTACTTTGCTATGGCAGTCCTCACAGACTAATAAAGTATGTTTCAAAAAGAACCAAAGCATATCAAAATACGGTTTCTTCCTCTTTCTGACAACATCAATGAACTTATTGTGTCTTGTCAACCTTCAATTCACAGTCCCATAAAGACATGTGTACATTAAAAAAAAAAATTTCTCCAGTTGGCCTTGTATCATAATACACAACTGATTCTACGTATAGGAGTAATATATATTAGTAATATACAGTATTTAATCCTATGGCTACACACACTAGAACTTGCAAGCTAAAAGGAAGTAGGAGAATGACGTGGCAGATATCTTAAGATGGCCCAATAAGGATCTCTATTTCTGTTATTTACAAAGATAGTGAACATTACCTAACCAGAATCATTTCATACACTTATTTCCATAAAATGACAATTGCCATTCTTGCTCTTGGTTTTACTAACATCGATATAATTATACCTTATATGGAAAACGATCTCAGCAGAGTAGCATTCTCAAGTCTTCTCTCTCACTGCAAATGGGCGGTGGGCAATATTAGCCAGAGGGGCTCATCTGTGCATGGCACTTAAGGGCTACTCACCACCCACTCTGCACATCTAATTGAAAATTAGTGCTAAAGGAGGAGCAAGACTTAGAACATCCATTCAAAGAATCCTAGAAAATATGACAAATCACATGTGACTTTGCATCTATTTGCTTTTCAGAATATCCACGGTATTACTGCCTGACTGGCTTCTTTTGTTCCCCCAGCTTCCAATTTCCCCTTGGAGGGAAAGGAGAGAGAAAAGACACAAACATTTATTTGGAAATTGTGAACACATATAATCCAGAGTTGATTGCATTTTCATTGGTTCATAGTCCAATTCTGTTACTTATTATTTTAAAATTGGGAGTGGGTGGAACAGTTGGAAACTCAGCTAATGTAGAGCAAGAAAAACACAGGAAATTTTGCTGTTAGCCTAAGGAGAGGTCCTGTTCAAGAGTGCTGCTCCTGCTGTCAGCAAGGTCCCTGTCCAACATGGCTCGAGCTTAGAACACCCTTCGTGGTGTGCAAAGAAAATTATTTCCAGAAACTGTAGATGGGCATGCCCACAGTGTCTAGGTGTGTCCCTTAGTACTTCTCCCCTGGAAATCCTGATTCCTTAAAATGCACAAGAGCAAACCTCATAAGTGCCATGTGTATAAGAGTAGCTGCGTGGGGACAGGCACTACAGGCAAAGTACTCTGGTGCCGGAAAGATTGTTTCTGTCTTTACTGCAGCCATTAATTAAATCTCCTTCCTTTCCTCCCCCTGCCACTACAGACCTAACTAACACCTTGAAACCTCTGCTTCTGGCACAGAGAAGGGTCTGCATCTGCAGGACCACTGGGAAACAGGGACAGGAAGGAACAGGAGAAAATAAGCCCCACCTAAAGGCTCCCAGCCCCAGTCATGAAGACCGTCTAGTTCCCAGACCCCTTCCACTCCCTCCCCACAACACTCCACACCTTTCACCAACCTCCAGTGATGGAATACCCATTTTTGAGCCTGGACCTTCTTCCAAAAAATAAATAAATCTTACTTTATCTCTATGTATGCCCAAAGAAAGTTTCTCCATTACCTAGCACTCAGCAAATGTTTATAATTCATAAATGTGGTCCTTCTGTTCTTCTATTAAATTGAGTGGGGTTGGGCAGGGAAAGGAGACATAAGCAATGAGGCTGAGGTGTCTCTGTCCATTTACCCTCTCGTTCAATCAACATTTGAGTGCTGACCACATGTCAAGCATTCTAAACACAGGAGAGAGAGCAGTGGGCCAGACTAAGGCCCTGCTCTCGTGAGTTCAGGTTACACTAATAAGGTAACATCAGACAGTAAAGTGTGAATTAAAACAGGAGGATGTGATGGAGGATGACCTGTTGACCAGAAAAGACTTCTCTGAGTGTCAAGACTGAAGACAAGCCCAAGGCAAAGATGAGTCCACCATTCCAAAATTGGGAGAAGAGAATTCCCAGCAGGGAGACAAAGAAGGCCCTAATCCAGAAATGAGGTTGGTGGGCTCAAGAAGCAAAAAAAAAAAAGTTCCACATGGCTATAGTGTTGGTGGGTAAGGCACTTTTTGGTGCAAGATGAGCTGAGGGAGTTTAGGTCAGGGCTGGGCATTTCTGTACTCATCATTGTTACCAAGCTTAAAAACTGAACATGCCTGCTTCAGAGATGAGACAACAGTTATAACTACAAGAAACTGTCCTCTATGCAACTGCAGGCCTAAATAAGGTACAAGGGACAGTAACAGCCAGGGGAGAAGCCAAGGGGGACATTAGCAAGGACTTGAGACAGACACAGACCAAGATTTACAACATACTCCTGTAAGCTCCATCCTTCTAAATTTCTACACTCCCAGATTCTGAAATTTCTCACCCCATCCTTTAGCCCCACCACAGACCCACTCTTCAGGGACTCTGAACTGTGCACCAAGTTAAGAGGAAGTTGCTTATCCCCAATTCAAGGCCCTCTGCAAACAGTCTTTTTTAGACTCATGATGCACTACTCCCAATGGAGTACGACACACTCCCTATTTGTTTGTAATACTCAGAACACATCTATACAACTGTACTGATGTAACAAATTCTATTACAACAGCAGGTGAAACCTCCCTACTTTGAATCACCTGGGACATTAGTTTTATCTCTCTGGGTGGCAACTAATACAAGGACACAAGAGAGATGGTTCAAGTAACTGACATATCCCTTCTACTAGGATGTAATATAAGAATGCATTTTATTCTATCAGCATTCTGTGAGAATGCTCCACATAGCACCTGGTACAGAAAACTGCCTTCAAAAAGAGAAATCAATGCTTTGAAAAGCCTACCATGTTCTGGGCAACACATAAGGAATTTTGCTTATATCATCTCATTTAACTCTCACAATTCAATGATGTAGTTATAATAATACATATTTCCCAAATAAGGAACTAAGTCCTAAGAGATTACAGGACTGGTCCAAGGTGATGCAAAAGAGGCAGGGTCAATACAATTCGACTTCTTCAGGATCTTGAGACACTGGTCCTTGCTTCTTCCCATTCAATACTCACTCAGTAAATGGTTACTGACTGCCTACCCTGTACCTGATAATGCTCATACCCCACAGAAGCAAGAGAAAACAAAGCGAAAGACAGGTGGAAGCCTGTAACTTTTTAAAAGAAGTGCACACTGAGAAAGATGCAAATATGTAATAAGTGTGGGTTTGAGGCAGAAATGCTATGGGGTGGATGTAGACACTGGAAAATGACAAAAAAGCTATAAATGAGGAAAATGATGGAGGGAAAGACTAATATTTGCATGACAGAGGTTTACAATATAAGGAATCAAATTAGAATAAATTCTGAACTTGCTTGAAAATAAAACATTAGGACTAAATATAAACATATATGTGTCTACGTCTACACAGGAGGGTACTTCAAAAAGTTTGTGGAAAAGAGAACTAAAAGATAATACGAATCTTTCCATGAACTTTTTGAAATAGCCTCGTATATACATATCATGAATATTTAAAGGTTTTTAAAAATTCAACAAATATTTCTTGAGTACTAATTTGTACTAAATATATAAAACTGAATGGGTTGTGATGACAGACAAATAACCATACTAATATTCATCCGTGATAAGTTAATGCATATCGTTATGATACAGAATGTGTATCACTGCTAATCACCTATTTAGATTAACTAGCATGTGTGTGTGCATGCACACACACACACACACACACACACACACACACACACCCCTTCCAGCATGGAAACCTATAAATCACTGAATATCTCAAAGCTATTAGAAAACATTAATTCAATTCCTCAAGCTAAATTACATTTCACAATTTCCATCAATGGACTTGAATAGAATCTTGAGATGATTAATGTTTTATCAGAGATTACCCAGACAGAGGAACAGAGAGCCTGCCATTTCAAATTTAGAATGTTAATTCAGTACCACTGACAAAGTAAAGACCTGAGCTCTCATTTCTCTAAGGAGTATTATTTAAATTCAGTAAAAACTTGAAAAAAATGTAACTTATTTAGAAATTCATTTCTGTCATTTAAGATCTGATATTGTTCTCTTGCTAGAAACCAAGAGACTGGAGATTTTTGAGAAGTCTTAGAAATCTTACTGCTAAAAAAGATAGATAATTCTTCTATGATCTTAGCTACAAAAAATATTGGGGCATGGTTTTACAAGCCTCTGCTACTCAGCTATTTAAAAAGTTAAATGATTTTTCATGAATTCACATTTATTATAGCCTACAATTATGACTAATGTCTCTCCCAAGCACTCAGACTATAGCCTCCTTTTGTAACTCAGAGACAGAAAAAAGGTTTATTACTTTAACAGTCAGTTGCATGCCCTAAGGACAATACAAAGCACAGGGGACATGTTCTGCTAGTAAGACTTTCTGTTCAATCAAAGCATGCTATTTGAAGGACCTAGTATGTATGTAATCAATTTGTAAAAACAGTGTTTTTGAAATGACCCACAATTTACACTTAATTTAATGATTATTGCTTTTAAACTCATATTTTCAATTACCAGAAAACCTTAATAAAATTGTATTACAATCATTTCTGAAGTAAAGAACTGAACTAAATGGGTTTCTCCGAAACTTTTTCTTAAGTCTGTGACCCATTTACACAAATACACATACCACTAAAGCCTGCATAAAAAGCTCTTCAACTTTCCTCTGGCTTGGCTTTGCAAGAGACCAGAAAACTCAAGAACTGGGAGTAATTCCAGGAGTTAGTTATAAAGACAGGATTATCCTATTCATGAAGTCCTTTTGAAGGTAGAAGAGGTCAATGAAAAGAAAATGGGCTTTATAATAAGTCAGATCTAGGCTTTTATCCCGCTTTTGGCATCTCAGATATGGTACATCTTGGCAAAGTAACTCTCTGTTTCTCCATGTAGCACCTTGGAGTTGTCTGCCTCCTGAATAAGATGGTAATGTTTAAAACACGAAGGACAGAACCAACCAAATAGTAGATATGTAGTAAAGGACAATTCTGATTATTATTAGTTTGTCAAACACACGAAACTTGAGGTTGGAGTTCTGCAGTTCAGAAATATTTATGAACTTCTTAAGACTTAACAATCAAAACACTTCCTAAGAACATCAGGAGGTTCATACCACAGTGTATGAAATTCTATCTTCATTGTTCTGTTCTAGCTTTAAAGAAGTCAGATTAGCCTCTGATTAAATTTTTAGAAGTTATTCTTGTGGGGTGGGGCAGGGGATAGGGGAGAGGCAGATATGTATTTGTCTAACAGCATCGCAAAGATTAACAAATTGAAAATACTAAACTTTATATAGTACTACAATAGAAATTTCCATTGCAAAATATTTATTAATGGCTCAAGTATTCACTAAGTGTTCATTCAGAGTTTTAAAAAAGAGTCCTTTGGAAATCTAAGAATATATTTTTTTTTTGGCTTGCAACAATAACTTTTTATATCTACTATAAAATACTACAAAATATAACTACCTTCCACAAAGCACCTTACAAGGCACAAAGACACTAATCTGGCTAAATTTCCAGTTGATTTCACTGCATTTTCTTATCTATCCTCCTGAGTACGCAGTGGCATTCCGAATACTAATTACGGTGATCCTTTTCAGTCTTTCCTACCAAAAGTGTTTCAAGAAAGGACGGTATTTGATTCCATAACTAGGAACCAAAAAAAATAAAGTTTTAGGGAAAAAAATAAAGTTTAAACATGCAATGTAGAATAAATTAATTTTTCCATTGAAACAGACACAAGACTTTATTTTTCACTTAGTTATTTCAAATATAAAGAGTTCATTATTTACGTTAAAAAAACACTCCATCTCAGTTCATACATTAGAATTCCTTTGGTTTTCTTCCTATTTTTGCCTTCTATCCCAAATATATAGAGATAATAAAAATTTAATCTTACCTTTGTGTTGCATACCAATTCTTTCCTTGAAAAACAATTTATAAGCGGAAGTGGACACCTCATTACCCTTTAAGAACCAAATTTTGTTCAAACTATTGCTTTTGCTCCTAAGCTCTAGCACAAGTTATAGAAGATAGAGTTAACAAGGATCAGGTGAGACTCAGCATGTCTGTGCAGGTAACCTTAGGAACATTCAAGTTTGTAAGTACTATTCATCCAATCTGAATTTTTACTTTTTTTTTTTTTAGAAAATTTGCTTACTTGGTTGAACATAACTGCATATGGACATCCCTCCTATTACAAATACACAAATGTTCAAAGCTCTGTAGAAATTGCCAACACACCCCACAGGTTCCTAACCCAATTCTAGGGATTGTGAAGATGACAAAGGATCCTTCATGCAGTGATCTCAGAGAACAGCAGAGGCTTGCACTAGCAATTTTTAATATATCATCTAAATCTTAAATAAATCTAGACAGAGAATGCTAAAGAGAGTAGGGATTTAACTAGCTTTAAGCACATAAATAAGAAATTGCCCCCAACTGTAGAGTTTAAATATAGGGAGGGTAAATTTTATAACCACAGAGCCAAAGATATTCCAAGGATTTGCTTTATCAAAGAAACATTGAAAACCCCAGAAGTTGCTAGATTCCTAACAGAATGGTCAAGGAATAATCCTGGGGTGTTGAGCTGGAAGAAGGAGTAAGTTAGTAGCTGATAGGCGTTATCAAGAATATGTCAGCACAACAGCTGGGAAGGATTAGTTTTCTCAGCAGCACTGGATTCGTGGTGATGGCAGAAAAAGGGTAGGAAAGGCTGCTTCGAGCATTCAGCATCCTCAGAAGCATAACTGTACCATGTACCTCCTCTACTACTGTAATTCTTAATTATTTTTTGCTTTTATTTATATAAAATATAGTATTGATATACTGTACAACATAGGATTAAATATTTATTTGTATATTATATTTTTTGCCTCAGTAAGTTTTACTGGGACAAATATCTTGTTTAGGAAAACAATTCTGTGCATGGGGAAGATGAAGTTGGGGTGAACTGGGGCACACACGTGGAGAGCAGAAGACAAAGCCTCTGGGTGGGAGACCTGGAGAAGAATGTCTTTCCACAATCGCTCTGCCCCTTGTTGATTCTAAGGTCACCAGGGCTGGGGCAACACTGTCTCTGAAGTATGAGAGCTGTCTGTACACTCAGTAAGCAATTAAGTCTCAAAAGAAAATATGATTCTAATTTTTGCTATTGGATGTCAATTTGTTTAGTTATGATTCCTAAGTCAGTGACTTTCTTACAGGCCCTTCACCCATATCTATAAGAACCTATCAAACCACAACTCAAGAACTCTCAAACCATTTTTCTCTGAAACTTCAAAGACATTTATCTACTTTGAAAATGACCTCACAAGCAACAACTATTACCCATAAATGTCTGTCTATAAGACTTGAAATCCTTAGCTACAAACTGCAGAATGTATTCAATTATGCACATATTTATAATCTACTGAGGATACTGAAGAAGAGAGGGAATTCTAATATATTCTGAAGAGCAAGAAGAGATCTCTAAAGTTCCTACAGAATGAAAGTGAGCTTAATAAATAATAACTACTGAAAGGAAGGACACAACGATACAATCATGAAAAATAGGTTATTATAAATATAGAGAAAGTGGAATTTTAAATATAACTAAAATACTGGAACATAGAACTGGCACTAGATGTCAGTTTGGATTAAACTTTCAGCTTCATTATAAGCAATTGTTCACACTAGAATAACATATTTTAGTATTCAAAGGTAAAAATAAATAGAATATTCAATGTATGTAACATTTTAAGTTTTCAGAGCATTTTCCTGATAATATGAGAATAAAAAATATTTTTATAAAATGAGGGAGGAAAGAATATCCACAAATGAGGCTCTTTTTTCCAAAACATTTATTAAACTCAGTATTATCGAGCATGCTTCAGTTTACACCAGGACGTCAGAAGTATGTTGGGCTATATGTACTCATCACCAAATACATTTGAAAACTGTGAAAAACTAGGGCAAAGGTCAAAAACCATCAATAAGTCCTGAGGAGTCCCAACAGTAAACACTTACGAACAGCTTCTAATACAGCGGACAATGCTACTGCCATGAGGATCTAAAATTACAAATCTGGACAACTTCAGCATGTCCGATAAGTCCTGAGGAGTCCCAACAGTAAACACTTACGAACAGCTTCTAATATAGCGGACAATGCTACTGCCATGAGGATCTAAAATTACAAATCTGGACAACTTCAGCATGTCCAATATGGAGCGCCCAAGCTCCTGAGCGTAGTGTGGAAGGAAGGCCTTTCAGGGTCCAGCCCTGCCTACTGATCCAGCCCCCTACCCACCTTGTCTTTTATCATCCAGAACCACGCACCAACTTAGAGTTACCCACACAAAGCCATGTCACACCCTCTGCCAGTTAGACACAGGCTCTGCCAGTGCAGATACTATTCCCTCCGGGAATATCCCTGCCCCTCCACCTGCAGCTAAACTGACTCAATCAACCCCAGGGTCAAGGCTGAAACATCCCTCTCTCCCCACACTCCCCCAAACAAAACAAAACCTACACACCACTGCGTTAAATAACCCTTTCTGTCACTGGCACCACATTCTGAGCATGACTCCATCATAACTCTTATCATAAGTATGGCTTGGAATTATCACTGCTGTAAATTACAAAAGCAGTACCACATATGGTTATTAAAATTATTAAAGTAAGATGAGATAGTCTGTGCAAAGGACCTAGTATTGTGCTTGTTATACAAGCATATGTACATACACATGCATTCAGTAATGCAGTACACATTCTACATCCTTCAGTTGTGGCATATTTGTTTCTGACATTAATTTGAAGAGGATCATAAAGTAAGTTTTCAAAGTTTAGTTTTATGTAGACCTGGTTTATACAAATACTTGAGGGTAAGTAGACCTGGTTTATACAAATACTTGAGGGTAACAAAATTCCTAGTCTGAGGTGTTCCTTAAATGTGATAGTAGGGGTTAGGTTTTCAGTTCCATCCTGGCAGTCTAGATTATATTATAGATGCCTGTTCTGTCATAATCTTAATGAGTGGAAGTGAACTGTTCATATACATTTTATTGATTTATGTCAATATTTTAAGCTGAGTGATTTAATCATTTTGCATCACGTAGGGAGTTGTGGAATCAGGTCTGGCCTAAAGGTTAGCTGTCATTTGTTTAACCCTGACATGTCAGGCATTGCTCTCAGACTTAAGTGTACAGTGTTGGATATTAAAATGTTCTTTTAAAAAAAAAAAAGTCCTTCTTGGAACTTCTTTAAACTGATAAATCGTATCTACAAAGAAGCCTTCATTTTTAATGGTGAGAAACAACACTCTCCCTGGGTTCATGAACAAGACAAAGCAACACTCACTATCATCACTGTATTTAGCATTTTGCTAAGATCCTAGCCAGTGGAAAAAGGCATGAAGAAGACACAAAAGGCATAAAGAGTGGAAAGGAAGAAGAAAACTTATGATTTACAGAAAGCATTCGGAATGTCTAAAATGGAAGAATCAGTAGTATCCAGTGTTAGGGAGGATGTGGAAAAGGAACACCCATATGTGCACCAGAAGACGTGTACGAGAATATGTAAAACAGAGGTATTCAGAACAGGAGCTTAAACCAAGGGGTGGGGGTGTGGTGGGGGCAGGTACAGGCAATAAGGACTAGACTGAAGAGAATTTGAAAACCATTAAAAAATTTTTAAAAGACTGAAAATTAGTCTCCTTTTTATTATCACCATGTACTAGCAATTTCAAACAATGTCAATGATAAGACCCCTCCCCAAAAAGAGTCCTTTTATTGGTCTACGTTCTAAACAAATCGTTAGGGAAACTGTCATATTTTAATTTCAATTTAATTTGAAATTAAAATTAGCATAGTTTCATTGCAAATGCGTTAGTAAACATTACTTTTTACATGGAAATTAATTCTGAAAACTCTAGTTACAGAGTTGGCCCATGCCACCCATGGCCCACCAGCACGCGTACTCAGCTACACAGATTCATGCTGAATCTAACGGTCCTAACTGTTCAGAAACATTCAAGCTTATCTAAGGTACCATTTGTTTCTTCAATCCCTGTGGTACTATGTAGTCCATCAGTTTTACAGTAGATTTTAATGTTAAAATGACAGCACAGTGATTGCAATGATAAAGAAATACAACTTATCTCCATTCTGTCATTCTATGTGGACATTTTATTTGTGCTTAAAATTTTTCAAATATGGGGACATCATTTGAAACTCAGTAGAATGATTTCTTTTTTTTTTTTTTTTTTTTTTTTGCACACTTATCCAGTGCGCCACCGGGCTGGCCCAGAATGATTTCTGAAGAAGTAACAAAGACGTTGCAATTCCTAGAATTTACTGTTAACTGGGACTTCTATGAATCTCCAACAAAAGTATCTTTAACACTTTTCCTAACTACTTACTTGTATAGAGAGTGTTTATGTGAAAGAAATTTTTCAGAATTAAAATTGCTCTCTTGCTTAACCCATTCTTGCCATGTGACACCCTGGTTGTCATGGACTCTGTAGAGAGTTCCCACCAAGAAGAAGACTCTCACCAGATGTGTTCCCTGAACTTTGGATTTCCTGGCCTCTGAAACTTCCATGCCCAATGAGCTCACAAGAACAGCAATGAGATGCTGATCCTACAGACCGGATGAAACAGACAGAATGGGAGCCCCTCCCAACTCCTCCCAACTACTGTAGGAAGTTCCCAAGAAACCAATGGCAGAAGCAAATAAGTCCATTGAGAATTTTGATCCCTGGACATGTCTAAGTACAGAGCTGTAATAAAGAGAAGAAAGTGTGGCAGTGTCTGACAAGAGAAATAGATGACTGCTGCATTGTTTCTGTCAACACCTATGACATAATATGTACAAAAGACTAACAGGAAGTTGGTGACATATAGCTTAAGGTGGGAAAGTTAAGCAAGAAGATAATTTTTAAAGCACTGGTAAAATAAGCTAGTGGTTTTCAAAGTGTGGCCATGGGACCAGCAGCATCAGCATCACCTGGGAATTTGTTAATAATTCATTATCTCGGACCCCACCCTAGACTCACTGAATCAGAAACCCTGGGAGTGGGGCCCAGCAATCTGTGTTTGCACAAACCCTCCATATGATGCTGATGGATGCCAAAGTTTGAGAACTCCTGTGTGGTAGGCTGAAAATAGCACTCCAAAAGATATTCACATCTCAATCGCTGGAACCTAAAAATATTACTTTATTTGGAAAAGGGTCTTTGTAGATGGGATTAAAGACCCAGAGACAAGTGATTATCCTGAATTATCTGAATGGGTCCTAAATGTCATCACAGTAACCATGTAAGAGGGAGACGCAGGGGATTATACACACACACAGGAGGAGGAGGCAGTGTGATCATCAAGGCAGAGCCTGGAGTGATGCAGCCACAAGCCAAGGAATGACAGCAGCCACAAGCCAAGGAATGGCAGCAGCCACCAGAAGCCAGGAAAAAAAGAGGGATGAATTCTCCTTTAGAGCCTGTGGAAAGAATGCAGGTGGCCTTGCTGACACTTTGATTTCAGTCCAATGAAACTGATTTTAAACTTCTGATCTTTAGAACTATGAGAAAATTAGGGCCGAGCCCGTGGCGCACTCGGGAGAGTGTAGCGCTGGGAGAGCAGCAGCGCGCTCCCGCCACAGGTTCGGATCCTATATAGGGATGGCCGGTGCGCTCACTGGCTGAGCGCAGCAGCAGCGCGCTCCCGCCACAGGTTTGGATCCTATATAGGGATGGCCGGTGCGCTCACTGGCTGAGCGCAGTGCAGCCAGTCTCAAAAAGGACAAAAAAAAAAGCAAAGAACAAAAAAGAACTGTGAGAAAATTAATTTCTGTTGTTTAAGCCACAAAGTTTGTGGTAATTTGTTACAGCAGCCACAGGAAACTAATACACACTGAAATAACAAATAAAGTACTATAGGCTAAAGTACTTAAAAATTTATTAGATTCCTATAAGAAAATATACTTGCCATTATTTAAAAAAATTAAAATTATAAAACTGTCCTTTGTTGAAGTATAAACAAAAGATAGATTGACAAATCTGGCTACGCTGTCTATTGAACATGAATATATGGCATAGATAAATTCTAACAAAGTCATTGATAAATTTGGAGATGGCTCAAAAACAGCAATTGCAATGCTGTTATTCATTACTATGACAGACCAATATATAGGCATACCTTTTTCACTTAAAAAAATTAAATATAACTAAAAACTATTAATCCAGTTCTTTTTTAATTTTTTATACTGTAATATTTATTTTATATTTGAACTGACATGATTAAATATTGGCGAGTCACTGATGGAAAACTTCCATTTAATTTATTATCTGGTGATTATTATTATGTGTTTCCTGTCATAATCATTATTGAAAATAATTTTGTTGTATAGTAGGGTGGGATAAAAATTATCCATGCTGGGTATCAAACACATGAAGGTATGACACTGATTTGAAATAGCCCCAAATAATAACATTCTAAATGTCTTTTTTTATTCACTAGAATGAATTTAAAAAGTTGTGGCATAATAATACAACAGAATACTAAACAAAATGCACCACTGTTACACCCAACGACAGGTGGATCTCACAGACATAATAATCAGCAAAAGAAGCCAGAAACAAGAAACTGTATAATGTGAGTGACTCCATCTCTGTGAAGTTCAAGAACACAAAAAACTAATCTATCCTGATGAATCAACAACAGGCAGGTGGGAAGGGTACAAGCGAGCCTTTGGGGGCACAGAAATTCTATATCTTAATCTGGGTGGCAGTTACATAGGTTTATAGATACACAAGAATTTTTCAAACCTTCACTATATTTACACTCGAGTTTTTTAAAAAGGTCCTCTCTGTCCACATCTGCACACAATTCACAGAAAGTGGAAACAGGTTCAAAAATGTAAAATATGTATCCAAGATCATTAGTAGTTTTTTAAAAAAATTATTAGATATAGTTAAGAGTGGTTGACAAATAACAGTGCTGTGGTCTTTGACATTTCAAAATGTGATTACGTTCTGCTCCTTAATGTGAAAGACAGCTCGGTTGAGAGAGATTAATGGGAAGAAGGAGGTACAGTCAAGTACGTGAGCAGCAAACGGCTCTCAAAATTAAGCAGAGTATATAGGACCTGAGGAAGTATATCAGAAAAATAAATGTTGTGCTTTGAAAATGACTCTTTGCTGGCAGGTTGTCAAAATGTCCCAGAATGAAGCAGCAGTGCTTTGATGGGCTGCAAGTTTAAATTAGAGAGGACCACCTGCCTGGCGCATTGCAGCTCTGGTGTGAATAAAGTTGCATCCTCAGTTCCCTTAAGAACCTGTCTTTGTCTTTGATGGCATCCTGCCCTTGGCTGAGAACAGTCCACACATTCCAATAGCCCCAGGAGTTAATGCTCTTTGCCCAATGACGATATTAACTTGCCTGGGCTTAATCTGCAAAGATTGTCCCTCTGCCTAATTCCCACCTAAGCAACATGAAAGGAAGGTGAACTGTGAAGGCACACACTGAATAGTAGATACTCAGTTTAGGAAGGAGCATTTCATCCTGTCTTTGGGGAAAGGGGCTCCTAAGTCAATCAGAGGCCAAAACACAGAATGGAACCTCAATTACCAAAGCAATTGCCAAAGAGGAGGGACTCCAAGAACTCATTTCTATGCCACAACCTTTATAACCAGAAGCATCTAATAGTATATGAGGCCATAATATCACCCTCCCAGCATATCAGATAGGGAGTATAGAAAGAACAGAGGGGACAGGACATGAGGAGAGAATGAAAATAGGGAAAATGTACTAAACAACATAAAATATACACAAGGCAGTCACAGGGAAGAGAGAAAGGTGGGCAGATATTAGGTTGGTTCAGGCCTTTGTGGAGTTCAATGAAAGAAAACCACCAAGGAGCATGTTACATACAGTAAACTGTCCAACAAGGAGCCCATCCCTCTGTAACCAGATCCCGGAGGAGGGTGGTAACACTCAAGGGTGCCTTCAGGGCCAGCCCCGTGGCTCACTCGGGAGAGTGCAGCGCTGGTAGCGCCGAGGCTGCGGGTTCGGATCCTATACAGGGATGGCCGGTGCGCTCACTGGCTGAGCGTGGTGCGGACCACACCTTGCTAAGGGTTGCAATCCCCTTATCGGTCAGAAAAAAAAAGGGGGTGGGGGGGTGTCTTCAGTCCCAGATGTTTTCAGGAACAAGAAATTCAAAAACCATCTCATTTTCCCCCAAAACTTGCTACCTTAAAATCCTAACAAAGGCATTAATTCTCTCATTCCACAAAAAGGGGCACATGTTCAAATGAAATATACTTCTGTGAGAGCTAACTATAACCTGTCAGTCAACAAACGCAAGTAAGTTCTTATTACTCTTCCCAGTTTTTATAGAAGAAGAAAACTACGCATGCCTACATATGCATGTGGGTGTGGAAGGTTACGTGGCTTGGGGTGGGGGAAAGACAGTACTACAGTAGTACGGACATCTAAAACAGAGTAACCAAGAGCAAGCGAGGAGAAGTAGACAGACGAGGCTGGAGGCAGGTGGAAAAATCGTGCCTGGTCCAGTTCCCTCCATCAAGCTGACGTGCTGTGCATCACGACTTCCCAGGATTTCTTTTGGTTGGTTGGTTTTACACAGGTCTTAGGAAGTAAAGAAGCTACATTCCTATAAATGTTAGAGTATCAGTAAGACAGCCCTAACATAGCTGGGGCATGTAAGGAGTTGACCAGATTTGTAGACAGATGCATTATTTTTGTGGGGAGAGGTCAAGTTGAAAAATGTATTTCGGCACAAATCTGAACCTTTGGGGCCCAACCTAAGTTCCCAGAAGGGTAATACCAAGTTTTCTTTATTTTACAGATTTCTAAACTGAGAGCTTTACCCTATCCCACCAAGTCATTACTCAAAATACATTAAAACCATAAAACATTCCATCATTTTACAGATAAATGCAATCTGTACTTGCAAACAACCGTCTAGGGTCCAAACCAATGTGCTAAAAACTGCAACATTTCATGGTCATATCAGAAATAAATAGATGACAGTATTCCCACAATGAGGCTTAAGTGGCAGGTTTTGTGCCAACAATAGGAATTCTTAATGTGTAACAGCTAGCAGAAGAGTTGAATAACTAAGTAATTTCCTGGGATAGTGGAAGGGAAAAGAGTGTGAATGGAGAATGAATGAATGAAGAAAGGGATATTCTGTGTTTTATACAACTTCTAACAAATATACAAATTCTAAATGACAGTCACTCTAGGTGACATCTGTTTTTATAATCCTTTAAGCAAGGAAAAGGGAAGTCCATCTTTTGCCACCTGTCAGATATTTCTGTTGTGTCATTTGACACACTCCTCAGAGCTCATTCTGCAGTCAGCGAGAGGGCCAGGGGTCAACCGGCAAGAAAAACTTTGATTCGAAGGCCTAGAGTAGTGAGCACTAAGTCAGCTTCCACTCCACTCTGTTCTCTAGCACTGAAGAACCAGAATGAAGAACCAGAGCGTTGTGGGGCCATCCCAAGTGTTTCTCTTCCATTTATTTGAGAGTCAGAGCAGGGCAGGCTTCATGGATGTAACCCACCCAGGCATTAACATACAGTCCCGCACTTGGTTTTTTTGGTTTTTTTGTTTTTTAAAGGATTACCAGTGAGGGGATCTTAACCCTTGGCTTGGTGTTGTCAGCACCACGCTCACTCAGTGAGCTAACCGGCCATCCCTATATGGGATCCGAACCCGTGGCCTTGATGTTGTGAGCCACGGGCCGGCCCCACACACTTGGTTTTTAAAGCTCTGCTGTCAATGTCTTAAAATTCTTAATAATGTTTGAACAAAGAACCTTCCCTGCTCATTCATTCTGCACTGTGCCTGCAAATAATTAGCTGGTCCTGAGTAAGAGTCTCGTCTGTTCTTAGGCTCTAACTTTTCTTGCTGGCTGCTAATCAAACTCTTCCATACACTGACCTGTACTGAGCTTCTCTATGCTATAGGGGCCCACACTGGCTATTGCAAAACCAGAGCAGGAGACTCCAAGTTCCTCTTCATTCCATGCTCATAACACATTTTAGAATTTAAATACATTGACAGCCTCCAGAACCATTTCTTATTATCCCTCCCTGGCTCCTCCCCACTCTCTTACCCCCAGTATTTGACAATGTGTGTAGTGTATGAGATATTATGAAAACTGGGGAAGGGGAAAATTATCGTCTTTCCACCATTTAAAAAAAAAAAAAAAAACCCTCCTAAAGTAGTCTAGTTCTTAAGGAGACACTGCTCTGTTCTTCCATGGTAGAAAGTGTCTGGAATCCCTGGCCAGTGTCTGTTGGTACTCTCTGAATTGATCAGACAATCCCTGTGAAGAGCCACATCAGAAAGGCCTGTAACGGGCCAGTCCCATGGCTCACTTGGGAGAGTGCGGCGCTGGTAGCGCCAAGGCTGCGGGTTCGGATCCTATATGGGGATGGCCGGTGCGCTCACTGGCTGAGCATGGTGCGGACCACACCGTGCCAAGGGTTGCAATCCCCTTACTGGTCAAAAAAAAAAAAGAAAGGCCTGTAACATCTGAACCACACTGTGCCAAGGGTTGCAATCCCCTTACTGGTCAAAAAAAAAAAAGAAAGGCCTGTAACATCTGAAAAATCTGTGGCACTATACAATCCAGAGACACCACATGTACAAGTTATTCATAAGGCAACTAATTTTAGACTCAAGACAGTATTTCCTCTAAAGTGATTGAGTAAACATTTCTAAAACTAACAATTCTAGTGAAAATTTAGCACCCCAGGTACATTTTCAACTCCACAGTTATTTTTGGACAATTAATTATAGAAACTTAGCATTAATTAATATTCACACAACATTAAACCAAGATCCTTTTGCCAAAAATAGGCCAAAATTATAGTCAGTACATAAGGATAAGCTCTTATGAATTTAATATAGGAAAGTTTCAAGGCCTCAAAAACCAAAGAACACAGCACAGTTTGTTTGCATGGTAGCTTTTCTAAAAATTGAAAATTCAAACAATGCCAGGCAAACATCAACTATCTCAATATTGTCAAGACTTCTTGAACACTAAAACCTCCTCTAAGATTATACTAGACTCCTGGGATGTTGAGCCAGTTGGTTAAGAAGCATTAAAAGACATCAAGGCCCTGAGCACTTACTTTTCCTCTCTTGATAGTGTTTTTAAAATCATGAGAAATTATTAGAAATGTACAAAGTGCTAGGCAATGAACTATGAGAAGAGAAAATTCATTTGACATTAAATTACCTTTGGAAAAACTGGAAAACATTGTGCAGATTTATTATTTTTATTAAGAGAAATGAAGTTTATATTTAGTGACAATATACCAAAA
This sequence comes from Galeopterus variegatus, assembly GCF_000696425.1. Lineage (NCBI taxonomy): Eukaryota > Metazoa > Chordata > Mammalia > Dermoptera > Cynocephalidae > Galeopterus > Galeopterus variegatus. The sequence continues at coordinate 592,862 of NW_007726547.1, forward strand.
CTTGTAGAATCCTATAGATGTGGAAGCTGCCAGTTAGTTGTTTCAAAGTATAGAATTTTATACCAAAGGGCTCTTTTATTAAAGCCCTGGTTATTCACGATAGATTCTGCTATCATCTACTAGCATCTACTCCGGTCTCTGGTAGTATATCTGTATACTTTCCAACGTGCATGCTATTGGCGACAACTTGAAATAACATTAAATAGATCAGCTAGGGCATGTGGCAAGAAGAATGAGCATCATTAAACTATCAAGTCTCAATAAATAATCTATGTACCTAGGAAACCATTGAGGGAATGTGAAAGTTATTGATGGTTCTTGATTAGGAAGCCGCAGTTATGCCTATTATCCTTGCTCCGTTACCCTTAGAAATGCTCTGCTGAGACACATACAGAAATTGTCACTATGTCACCATTCAGAACCACAGAAAGAGGCAGTGCTCATCAAAAATTGGTCAGGCATTATGGAAACAGAACCCAAATCAAGCAAATGAATCATCGTGCAGACAAAATTAACAGAAATCTAGCCCTAGAGGAGAGGTGGGAGAATCCAAAGACTGCTACATGTGGATTTGTGTTAATCATCAAAGAAAAAAAAAAGTGTGTATATACAAAGCATGAGAATGAGGAAAATTCTCAGGAATCAGTATGAGCATGGCTGAACTACGTTCATTCACTAAAGAATATTTACGGAGTTTCTAGAAAATGTTAACCATGTTAGAAGTTATGTTTTTTTGAAAATGTTGATGGTGGCATTTTCTTTTATTGTAGTTCATAATCTTTATTGGTTCTGAGCAAAATTAAACTGCTGAACACAGTAAATATATGATTAGCTAGTAGGTGTCTTCTAAGTTTTACAGGGCATGGTACCCAACAGAACATTTAGAAAATACCCAAAGCTTTGATTCCTGAAAATATACAAGATTTATCTACATCTGCAAATTCAACTCACTTGGGGTATATGGAACATGGGGTGTGTGTTGGGGGGAGGTGACAAACTTAGAAATTGCTGGAAATTTTCCAGTCCCTGAACAATTTAGGGGAGCCGAAATCAGTCTATTTTCCATGATGCTTGCCACACTCAGTCCCAAAGTGGAGAGAAATTGTGCAGAGTTAGGCAGAATAAGGGCCGGTTTATTCTTATATTCACTAGTGCTTTAATGCTTGCATAAAGTAAAAATCTGTGGTGGCTGGTAAAATTAATTATAGCTTTCAAAGGTATCCCGTGTTTACTAGCTACATATAAAACATAAGGTAATACACATATGAATAAATGTTTCCCATCACAATTCTGTACCTATAGTAAGACATTCTAGAAACAAAGCCTTGCCTAACAGCTATATCGGTTAACTGTTAAACAACTGTAGTCGTCAACCTAAAAATAGAAAGGAAGTCAGTCAAAACATAAAATTGTTCTGAAAGTATAAAAAATTTTATAAGAAAGCATAATTGTTACAGAGGCATTACCTAATCAAGCATTATCTGAACAAAACTGGAAGGCAGAACAGACGAAAAACCAAACCATCAAAAGGAACGTAGCGGGCCGGCCCGGTGGCGCACTGGATAGTGTGCTGCTTGGGAAGCGCGGCGGCGCTCCCGCCCGAGGGTTCGGATCCCACATACAGACCGGTTCCCGCTCACTGGCTGAGCGAGGCGCGGGAGCGACACCGAGGGTTGAAATCCCGTTGCCGGTCCCCGGTCCGGGGGCAACACTGAGGGTTGCGATCCGTTGCCGGACACGGAAAAAAGACCAAAAAATAAAAAGGAACGTAGAAGAATTCAAATACTGTAAGAAGGCAAGAGAGGAACCATAATGGGTAATTTCAGGTTTTTTTAATGCCTCTCAAATTTAATTTCAAATATGGCCAGAAATATTAACATGGCAAATGACAAAATTAATACCATTTTAGAACTCCTTCCTTCCGAACTTCTAGTAAGGTAAATCAGAATAAAATTATAAAAAGTCCAGAGAAAAATCTGTATCTTTGATCAACCATGCTGTGAATTAAATGTCCCACCAAAGAAATTGAGGCTTCCTCCCCAATGTGACAATGTTATGAAGGTGGGAAATTCTACTGTGCTAGTTGAAAGGTGGGGCCTTAAAGAGGTGATTGGATTGTGAGGACCATGCCCAAGTAGATGGACTAGTTAGTTGATGGTTTAATGGTACTCATGGGCATGGTTCTAGGGGCTTTAAAAGGAGTGCTATGGGCTGAGCCCGTGGCGCACTCGGGAGATTGCGGCGCTGGGAGCGCAGCGACGTTCCCGCCACAGGTTCGGATCCTATATAGGAATGGCCGGTGCGCTCACTGGCTGAGCGCAGTGTGGGCGGCACCACACCAAGGGTTGCGATCCCCTTACCGGTCACGAAAAAGACAAAAAAAAAAAGGAGAGCGCATGAGAAGCTCTCTCTCTCTGCTTCTGCTATGTTCGCTATGTGACACCCTGCTTTCCTATGAAGAGTCACTACACACCAACAAGGCTCTCACCAGATGTGTTCCCTGGACTTCAGACTTCCCAGCCTCTGAAACTATAAGCAATAAATTTCGTTTTCTGGGCCCTGCGGCTACTGCCGTTGCTGCAGAGAAACTGTTGGAGCTGGCAGCCTAGGAATGAATCTCCTCTTAGCCTCTACGCTCACCTGGCTAGAATCCTTGGATGAATCTGTGGGACCCTTCCTCCTAGCCCTGTGGTTTGTTTGGTTCCAAACCAAAGAGGATGGACAAAGATTCTCAGGAGCTGCTAGAGTCATCCCTGGTGACATCAGGCACTGCCAGCCTCTCAGAGGATGAGGAGTCACTGGCAGGGTAGAAGTGAGCCTCCTCCCAGGCCTTGGGCACCATCCCGAAGTGGAGAAGCTTCTCCAGTTTCACCAGGAGGAAGAAGTTTGATGATGAATTGGTGGAGAACAGCCTGGAGAAGTCCTCTACCCGGGTGAAGGGGGCCAGTGGGGTGGTAAACCCTCCTCCAGTGAGAAGAAGAAGGTATCCAAGGTCCCCCAGCCCAGTCCCAGCCCTCAGACTCATCAAGCGTAAAAGAAGAGCAAATAGCCACTTTGGGTGACCAAATATCTGGGCCACTGGAAGCCTACGGATAACCTCCTGCTCATCATTGCTGTGCTGCAGACCAATAACCTGACATCTGTCCACTTGGGCGTGAAGTTTCAGCTGCTGCTTCACCCTTCAGGAAGTCCAGGAGNGGTCCCCGGTCCGGGGGCAACACTGAGGGTTGCGATCCGTTGCCGGACACGGAAAAAAGACCAAAAAATAAAAAGGAACGTAGAAGAATTCAAATACTGTAAGAAGGCAAGAGAGGAACCATAATGGGTAATTTCAGGTTTTTTTAATGCCTCTCAAATTTAATTTCAAATATGGCCAGAAATATTAACATGGCAAATGACAAAATTAATACCATTTTAGAACTCCTTCCTTCCGAACTTCTAGTAAGGTAAATCAGAATAAAATTATAAAAAGTCCAGAGAAAAATCTGTATCTTTGATCAACCATGCTGTGAATTAAATGTCCCACCAAAGAAATTGAGGCTTCCTCCCCAATGTGACAATGTTATGAAGGTGGGAAATTCTACTGTGCTAGTTGAAAGGTGGGGCCTTAAAGAGGTGATTGGATTGTGAGGACCATGCCCAAGTAGATGGACTAGTTAGTTGATGGTTTAATGGTACTCATGGGCATGGTTCTAGGGGCTTTAAAAGGAGTGCGTATGGGCCGAGCCTGTGGCGCACTCGGGAGATTGCGGCGCTGGGAGCGCAGCGACGTTCCCGCCACAGGTTCGGATCCTATATAGGAATGGCCGGTGCGCTCACTGGCTGAGCGCAGTGTGGGCGACACCACACCAAGGGTTGCGATCCCCTTACCGGTCACGAAAAAGACAAAAAAAAAAAGGAGAGCGCATGAGAAGCTCTCTCTCTCTGCTTCTGCTATGTTCGCTATGTGACACCCTGCTTTCCTATGAAGAGTCACTACACACCAACAAGGCTCTCACCAGATGTGTTCCCTGGACTTCAGACTTCCCAGCCTCTGAAACTATAAGCAATAAATTTCGTTTTCTGGGCCCTGCGGCTACTGCCGTTGCTGCAGAGAAACTGTTGGAGCTGGCAGCCTAGGAATGAATCTCCTCTTAGCCTCTACGCTCACCTGGCTAGAATCCTTGGATGAATCTGTGGGACCCTTCCTCCTAGCCCTGTGGTTTGTTTGGTTCCAAACCAAAGAGGATGAGAAACTGTTGGAGCTGGCAGCCTAGGAATGAATCTCCTCTTAGCCTCTACGCTCACCTGGCCAGAATCCTTGGATGAATCTGTGGGACCCTTCCTCCTAGCCCTGTGGTTTGTTTGGTTCCAAACCAAAGAGGATGGACAAAGATTCTCAGGAGCTGCTAGAGTCATCCCTGGTGACATCAGGCACTGCCAGCCTCTCAGAGGATGAGGAGTCACTGGCAGGGTAGAAGTGAGCCTCCTCCCAGGCCTTGGGCACCATCCCGAAGTGGAGAAGCTTCTCCAGTTTCACCAGGAGGAAGAAGTTTGATGATGAATTGGTGGAGAACAGCCTGGAGAAGTCCTCTACCCGGGTGAAGGGGGCCAGTGGGGTGGTAAACCCTCCTCCAGTGAGAAGAAGAAGGTATCCAAGGTCCCCCAGCCCAGTCCCAGCCCTCAGACTCATCAAGCGTAAAAGAAGAGCAAATAGCCACTTTGGGTGACCAAATATCTGGGCCACTGGAAGCCTACGGATAACCTCCTGCTCATCATTGCTGTGCTGCAGACCAATAACCTGACATCTGTCCACTTGGGCGTGAAGTTTCAGCTGCTGCTTCACCCTTCAGGAAGTCCAGGAGTGCTGGTACGCCTTGCTCTATGATCCTGTCATGTCCAAGTTAGCCTGCCAGACCATGAGGCAGCTGAACCCAAAGGCCATTGAAGCCATCCAGAGCAAGGCCCTGTTTAGCAAGGCTAAGGAATAGCTGCTGAGCAAAATGGGATCGACCAGCCAGACCACCTTGGAGACCTTCCAGGACCTGCTGCAAAGACACCCCAATGGCCTTCTACCTGGCCAGTACTGCCAAGGCTCTACAGGTCCACTGGCAGCTCATGAGTATTACCTGCTGGAAAACCAGACAGTGCAGCTGCTGCCCAAGGCAGACCAAGTGCTGAACTTCTATGATGCAGAGGACCTGACTGATGACAGCAAGCTCAAGGACATGCGGGATGAGGTCCTGGAACATGAGCTGACAGTGTCTGACCAACACCAGAAGTGAGATATTCAGCAGCTGCAACAGGAACTGCATAAGTGGCAGGTGCTGGTAGACAGCATCACAGGCATGAGCTCCCCTGACTTCAACAACCAAATGCTGGCAGTGCTGCAGGGCCACTAGGTGCGATACCTGACGTGCTCGTGTGAGATCACCCCGGGCAGCACAAGCAAGGATAACCAGATTGGCATGGACCTGTCTCTGGAGGGTCTGGCCTGGAAGATCTCTCGGAAGTAATGGGTCATCAAGCTGAAGAACAACGGTGACTTCTTCATTGCCAGTGAGGGCCAGTGCTTCAGCTCCATCAATGGACGGCCTGTGCTGTGTGGCTCCAAATGGTGCCTCAACAACAACTCCACGGTGGAGACTGCCAGCCTGCAACTCATCTTCCTCATCAACCAGGACCCCCTGACCTCATCCAGGCCAAGGCTGCCAATATCACACCACAGTAAGAAGTGGTAGCAAGACCCGTGGGCTCTTTCTGGCCTCAGTTTTCCCTGCCATTCCAGCCCCTTGAGCTGGAAACTCGGGATCTTGGTAAAACCTTCTGCCCAGAGTGGCAGCAGGAGGCCCAACTGCTGGCCCACTGATTTGAGCCTTTGAGGGAGGGGTGGGCTGGCCATCAGGAAGCCAGCAGAGGCCAGGACCCTCGGGCTTTCTAGAGCCAGAGCCACAGTCTCTCCCCCCCCTCCCCCCAGATTGCCACCTTCACTCCTGTGTTTCAGGCTGTTTAGCTTCAGACTTCTCTTTATTGTTTTTCTTTTGCAAATAAAAAGCACCAAGTTCCAAAAATAATAAAAATAAATAAATAAATGCCATTTTCTTTACAAATTACCCAGTTTCAGGTATTTTGTTAAAAGCAACAGAAACGGATTAATACAAATCACAAGAATCTCACCACTCCCAAGGTTCCATACGCAATCATTTTTTATAATGGAACAATGAAAACAAATTGAAAACTTGATAAATTTATTTTAACCCACGTACATGATCACAGAAAACAAATTTGATGCATTTAGAATAAAGTAGTTCAAATACAGTTTGCCTCTATAAACATGGTGTGTAAGCTGTACATGAACATAGCTATAGGCTAGAAATATGTATACATGCGTATAATCTTATGTATATGCCCAAGTGTTCTAAAGTTGTGTTTAAAATGCAAATACATATACAGACACATTAAAAACAATTTTAACAAGTAAATCCTTTTTCAAGGATACCCCACAATACTTAAATATATATACATTTTCTCTATCTGTTACAGAGATATTATTCCTTAGAAAGAAACAACCATATTTAAAAACGAAAAAAAAGCCAAACGCAATGGAAGGTTAAAAATTTAGTTTCCAGCTCTTTACTCACTTATTCCAAATGATTGCTGTGGATCCATAAAATGATCATATGGATCTGTAACAATGACAGCAGCGTGAGGGGCACTATGCTGGGTGCCCTACTACATGCATTGTCCTAGTTCAGCTCCACAGGAGTTTTGCACAACCTTGGGGAAGTCATGTGAAACTCTGACGATTAATCTCCTTATCAGGAAAACTGGGGCAGCAATCCCTACCCCTAGAGGGCAGTAATGAGGTTTTATGAGATGACAGATGCAGGACGCTTCTTAGTGCTGGTGTATAGTACTGGACACAATGAATGGAAACTATCATTGCGAGTCACTATAGCAATGCAGCAAGGATTATTCTCACCCTGGGAAAAATGAGGGTACGAGAACTTAAGTTATTTCCCTGTGAAACGATTGAGCAATTGAGGGCTAGAAAACAGTCGAAGTGAAGTAGAGATGATAAAGTACGTGAATAGCCAATCAAGTGAACAATACTAGTTAATCTTTAATAGAAATTAAATTTAATTAACCTTTTTTTAAAGTTCATGTACATAATTCTCCAACCAGCTATACAAAACCTAAACCTACACAGGTGACCATAAATCAACCAAAGCTACCAACAGTCCAAATATTAATATTTCTACTTAAAGTCCAACATACAAAATAACTTTTTTCCCCAAATTTGAAGGCATGCTCAGAACCAGCCTACAACTGTTCAATCGTTTCAAGTCAAAGCATTAACACATAAATGTATTTTTGCACTTTTATAAAAATATATCAAAACATAGTAAAGTGAACAATAAATCAAAAAGCAAATTTGCCTCCTGATCAACACGTGTGCGCACACACACTCTGTTGGCCACCTGCTTTCTTTTTGATTCATAACTTAGTTTCACCTTTCTTAGGTCTAGTCTGTGAAATGCAAAGATGCATAAATCCTTATTTTCATCAGAAAGCAGCCCCAAAACATTTTTATGGCTTGAAATTTGAGCCCAACAAAATCTGTGCAAATATAAAGTATATCTGGAAGGATAATAGAGCTATACATCATAAATACATACCGGTAGCGCAATGTTAAAATCATTAAGTTTTATTTAATTACCAGCCACTCTCTGAAATGCACATGGTCTAGGATACAATTAATCATAATTATTCAACCCCACAGCATCGCAAGCACCACACAGCATCAAGAGGATTAGCAAATGTGTGGCCTTCTTAGTTTTTCTGCCTATTATAAGAACAAAAAGAGAATTCAGAAAATATGACACCACAAGAAAAGGGCAAACAAATTCATTTCCTGTAGAATAAAAAAAGGCTTAAATATAGTTTTCTGTCCAATATTCTCTGGGGATCAGCTTCCAAGTTTCTGAGTTTACAGAGGAAACCATTTAGGGTCAATGTGCAAAAACCATTTTGCATCTTTATCTGAAAGCTTTGTTAATTTTTATTTTAAATTTGCTTTTTAAAGTTATGTTGCATCACAAGCTGTAGATTTATATTGCCAAGCTCTATTGGTCAGCAGATCCTTTTACGAACATATTTATTCAAGTTACTAAAACTATAGCAATCACCAAGAATGTACCGCTATTTCATCCTCTTAGGAAAAGTTTATAAACACAGAAACATGAGAACATGTATCCTCACACATACATGTATGCTGTGTGCTGGATCTAGCTGTCAAAGGCAAATAGATAAATTGAGGAAAAGGAAAATAATGTTTTCCAACTTTAAAAATTTGTTCCTTCTTGGAAGGGATGATCATGATATTTTTAGTGGTCATTTGAGTTACATACTTTTGCTCCGATGCATGGTACAGAAGGACTAATTCTCTCACAGGAAAGAGCAGGAACCCTGGGAAATTATTTCAGAGCTGGCTCTGAATAACAGCTAATAAGAGCTGAAGCTCCAGAGACTGCAAGTTTGGGAATATCTCAAACAATGAGAAGTCAGAAGACTAAGAGAAAAAGAAGTTCTCTAACAATAAGCAGTCAGAAGACTAAGAGAAAAAAGGAATAAAAACCATAAATGCACAAGAAAATTGGGGTAGGACAAAAAAAAAGTTCAAGGATAACAAAATTCATTAAGAATGATAAACAGAGTTTATTAACAAGTTATCTAATTGTATCCGGATCATTTCTTTCTTTAAATCATACTCTAAATGTCTAACGAACATTTAAAACATTTTTAACACTGGTTGATATTTTTGCTTAACTTTCTAAATTAAAAACGTTTTAAAAGTTTATTTCAATTTGTCTATAAATAACCTAGTAATTTGGTCCACAAGACCATAATCAACTAATTGTTTGTCAAACTGAAAGCAAAGCACACAAGGGTTGGGGAGAGGGGGAAGGGGTGGACGGCTTTCATAGGACTGGTTTTGTAAATGTAAAATCGCAAAAGAAACAGCCACCTTCAAAGAATAGAGGACTACACTCCAGGAACTAAGAAAGCCTAGAGAGATCAAAATTATAGATTTTAAATTTTTATTCTTTAAACTTTTTAATTTCTTAGTTTAGGTAAAATTGTGAGATATAAAACTTAAGAAATGCAATTTGGTTTGAAATTTTCAATGGAAAACATTTTAAAGTACTAGCTACAGCCTCTCTATAGGTATTGGCAGCTATATTCACTGGTGCAAAAATTACATTATTACAACCAAAGAACCTCAAAACTATGACTCTTCTAAATTATAATCCCAGAGCTAAGAAAAGAAGAAAACAAGGCACAAATTCTCCACCACTTCCTCTAAAATTCAGACTTCTTAATCTGCATTTTAAAATGTTAAGAACTTAACACAAAATTGTATTTGTTTATTGAGTATTCAACAACATTCCACTAACAATGACCTATAAACAAAGAATCAGAATAAAATCAAAAGTCTTTTAACCTAAGACCTCCCCATATTAGAAGATGCACAGGTGTCCAAGCTCTTTAGAAATTCTTCTTAGCCTTGCTTGAAAATTCAATGACTGCTGTAAACACTGAAATATATTCCTTTCCCACCCCGCTTCAAATAGCTTTTCTCAACTCTTGGTGACATCAGGGGCACCTTGCACCAGTGAAGCCAGCATGTGAGAACACTTCCATAACAGTTACAAAGTAAGTCACAATTAGTGTAAAAATGAGAAAGTGACATCTCCAAAAAGAAATAATAGCACTCTGGTAAATGCTTATGAATCCATTTTAAAAGAAAATGGACCCAAAAAAGAATAGACCCAAAATGAACCAAACGTATGTTTAAGTCAGTAAATAGGTGAGCCACTTTCAACACTTCAAGAGTCTTCTTAGCTACGACATCATTCCCAATTGACTGTTATACCAAACGCTACACATCGAAGATCACGTCAAATTTCATCAGCTCCACATTTCTGTCTGGCAGAGGCATTTGCTTTTCTAACCCACTGGATCCATACAAACCTCTCCCTCCACACACAGCCACACCGTTCCCACCCCAGTGCTGAGGCAGTATTTAAGGTCAACCACAACATGATCCCACCTCCCCCTGGTTTCACCTGCTACCACTTCCCTAAGGTTTCTTCGTTGTCCCCAGAGCACACTTCATCATTTCCATAACTTAGCTTTCACCCGCACCCCATCCACCCCACTGGATGTTCTAGTCCACCAATACATACCTAAAAATTCTTATGGTCTAGTTCAACTCCACACCTCCTAGAAGGCTTTGCTCTTCTTTCCAACTACAAAGATGACCCTGGCACCTATAAAGTTTATGGGCACTCAAATATTTATTGAATGACTGAATGGCTTGAATACCCTGAATTTCATTGCATGGACTTAAAATGTGTTATTTGCCAACTTTTCTTTTTTAATTTTTATTTTAACTACCACCATGAGATTCAGAATATCCAGCATCTCGTTTCACATATTGCCAAATCTCTCTCCCGTGACTCTCACATTGTTAAAGAAACAGTAGGAGGCTTGGAATATAAACAGCATTTTAGAATCATCTTCTTTAACTACCCATTAAAAATCTTTGAATGCCCTCTACAATATTTCTGCCACACACCCTCTCCACCTGAAGCCCCTTCCTCCCAAACAGCCTACAGCAATCTCTGAGAGCTCAACTTTAGGAAACTCCTCCTGATCCTGGATCCCTGGCCTTCTCCCTGACATTGTATAGTACAAGCCCACCTCTCTTTCTACATGATAGCAGAATGAATTTCAAGGTTCATTCATTTGAAAAACACATACTGAACACCTGCTATGAATTCCTACCCCCATCCCAGGTACCAGGGATATAAAGAACACACACACACATCCCCCTCCCTACCTGAGGTCCTCTTATCATGGAGTTAAAAATAAGTAGCAATAAAGACATTGTTCAGATAACCACCCACAGGACACATCCCAGTTCATCAAACTCAGGAACATGTTATGGTCTCACCTCCCTTTGTTATCTTGGCTACTTGCTCCCCATTGCCACCAACTTATTCAAGAAAACATCTCCTGCCTAACAACCAAGATATTCGACAGCCAAAGCAGCTGAACTCATGCCTATTTGTGATCCCAGGGTCCATTCGTATTTTCATGCTTCTTTTCCAAAAGGTCCAAATTCATTGTCACAGTAAAGCAAGAGGTTTTCATGACACAGAAATTCTCTCTCTCCCCTTGCATCTGCCATCCGAACCAGGATGAGAACCCATTCTGCAAACAAAACCTTTCACAGTACCCTAATTCATAAAAGAGCTCAAAGCAATATTTGCATAAATTTATCTTTTAATCTGGAATGTACACTATTTCTTAATAAAAAGACAATTGGATAAAACAATGAGGCTATTTGATAAATAAAACAGTAACTCGAAGCTGGGATTGAACATTAGATCAACCTCAGAATCCAATTTGTTTCTGCATTTCTGTTCTGCTTACACAGTATCAGCTTAAAACTCTCACAGAGAAGAAGATAAAAAGTTCACCTTGCAATTTTAGGACAATCTTTAATTAAACTGACTCAAAAGCTTGAAAGAGAAGTGGGAAATTTCTGATTCAAAATTGAATCACTGACAATGAACTAGCTCTCATTCTTTATGAAAACTGCACCCAAGTCTTAGAATCAGCAAATGAACAAACTAACAAAAAGCTATCTAGATCTTGCCACATGTGTTCCTTCGATATCACACAACTGAAGCACCTAGAACTTTCCTGGCATTTAACTGAGCGTGGTGTGCAAGTGCTAGCATGGGGTACAGAATGGTACGCCTTTACCAGAGTGGACCACGGAGAAGCTCCGCCTGTCTCAGCAATGATACATTGATTCCTTTGAAAAGAGAGAAGGAAAGAGAAACCCACTCTATTCTCAGGTTTGCTCAGAAAAAGATGTAATCCGGCAGGACACATGAAAGAATTAGTAGTTTCCAACCTTTAACATTGGAACATGACATATTTGCAACATTCCTAGCATTTCAAGAACACCCTTGAAAACTCCTCAAACAGAACCCACACACCACAATTAACACCATGAACTGAAACGAACAGGACCTTTATCTTCACACCTCTTACAAAAATCATTTCACTGATTATACTTTATACTTTATATACTATATACTTTATACACTATACTTTCTAAAGGAGCATGCATATTATGTCATTATTCTCTACAGGTTTTCATGAGAGACTTTTCCAATAAACACAAATGTAATCATATTATGCACAGATTTTACAATCTTTTAAAATGTCAGATTTTTTTCTTATTAAACCTACTTCACAATACTAAAACTGAAAAAAGATTGTGTACCCAAATATATTTTCATTTAAAATGCATGTAGACAAAATAAGTACCCAAACCATGGTGCTCAAGTTTGTATAACATTCTGTGCAAGTTGAAGAAAACACAATTCTCAATCAGTACATAAATTTCAATCATTTATTTAATCACTATTTACTTTTCACACATTTCTTAACATTCAATAGAAGAACCAGGTATCCTAAATGTGGCTATTCCTATACTTGATTTTAATTAGAGAATTTTATTTAAACAAAATAAAGCTTGTATTACATCTGACCATATTCCTTGATAAAACAAAGAATAGAACTCCTCTAAACAGGGTAATATTACACATGGATTAGAAAGACACAGTTATAAAACTTAACTTGGGAAACATTCCAGGAACAGAAATTCAAAGTCATCATTTATTCTGAGGAAATTAATTTTTGTGTGATTTATATATTCTGCATAAATTTTATATAAATATTAGTTTTGGATTTGCAGACTGATGCTGGTTTAAATTAAAACCCAAAGTCTCAAGACATCATGAATTAACATATAAAGAGACATGAAATAATCAATTTATATGTCTAAAAGGAAATATGTGTGTCCTTCTTTGAAATTTCTGAAAATAATTCTACATTAGAACTTTCACCTGAAAAGTTAGCCATTTCAATGGCTACAAAAAGATGGGTTAAACAATATTTGTCACAAGAAGTTTTTCTTTCCTGTTCTACGGGGAGAAATTCACTTAAGAGATAAAAATGAATTTGTATTTGTAAGCAAGATATCAATTACAATCAGGTCCATCAGGCCTGAAAACACTGAAAAATATATGTATGAAAGAATCTACTGGACAAATTTCAGCCAATCATTTTCAGTTTCTATCACAAAAACAAGAAGCTTTTGGGAAAACAGTATTATTTTGTGAGGACAAAATCTATGACATTTGTAAGCAAGATATCAATTACAATCAGGTCCATCAGGCCTGAAAACACTGAAAAATATATGGATGAAAGAATCTACTGGACAAATTTCAGCCAATCATTTTCAGTTTCTATCACAAAAACAAGAAGCTTTTGGGGAAACAGTATTATTTTGTGAGGACAAAATCTATGACATACCAGTAATAGAGCTGTCTAAAGTAATGGCATTGTTTAATGACTAACATTGCCTGGGTTTTGTTTTAGTGCCCAGGGCACATTCCATATTAATATTATTTCTTATAATCTTCTGAAAATGATAACAGCGAACAGTGTGAATTGAGCCTTTTCAGGAGTTTTTTTTTTTTTTTCACCTATTTCATTTTTCCTGCCAAATGGACTGAGGAGTTTTCCCCTTCTCTGGCCCTTCAGCCATGCATGAGAAGTTTAAGAGTTTGCAGGTCACATAAGAAACTTCAGTGTTTCTGGACCCTGAGGGCAGAGTAAGAAAAGTGATGAAATAGCAAAAATCCACCCTGTGAGTGCTCTACAAAGACACAAAAGCACGTGGGAATATAAATTGGGCTTCAGCAGCCCGACAGCGAAAACTGATACTTTCACGCGGCTGTGTTGTTAACACATACGGTGGAAGCCCCCAGAATACCACCAAAGGCTGTTCCCGCGTGTGAAGGAACCGCATTTTGCCATGTCTGACAACATCTATTTATAGCAGAACTGATTTCTCCAGACACATGATTATTTATGCACATTAGATCTGCATTATTTAACAGTACCACTAAACCAAGACGGGAATTTTCTACTCATCTTTTAATAGGCCATCAAACTCTTTCCCCCCTAAATAATTATGTTCTGTTTTAAACAACTTAAAATATTCAACTTTGATTGAAAATAAGGTATTTGAATTTAAAAACCTCTGGACCACAGTGTTTTACCACCTTAACAAAACAAGTGTTTAAAAGGGAGACTAAGAGACTACACTCCCACGGTTAACCAAAAATAGGTTTAAGACATTTTTAACTGGGAATAAATAAAAATAAATAGAAAATAAATTTTAAAAAAATTTTTATTTTAACATTTACTTGTACATATTTGTGTTGTACAGTGTGTTGTTTCAATACATGCATATACTGCGCAATGATTCACTTAGGATAGAGCATAGTTTTGTACACGTTAGTCCTCCGCTTCTCCCCCCGCCTGCCTCCCCTCCCAGTTTCTGTTTTTTTTTCTCCAAATCTACTCTCACCTTCTATGAGAACCACTCATAGTTTTGTACACGTTAGTCCTCCGCTTCTCCCCCCGCCTGCCTCCCCTCCCAGTTTCTGGTTTTTTTTTTCTCCAAATCTACTCTCACCTTCTATGAGAACCACTTTTTTTTTAGATTCCACATAAAAGTGAGACCATGCAATATTTATCTTTCTGTGCCTGACTTACTTCACTTAACATGATGGTTTCCAGTTCCACCTATGTTGCTGCAAATGAGAGAATGTCACTTTTTTAATAGCTGAATAATATTCCATTGTGTATATATACCACAGTTTTTTTAATACACTCTTCCACTGATGGACACTTAGGTTGATTCCATTTCTTGGCTACTGTGAATAGTGCTTTGATGAACATGGGAGTGCAGGTGTCTTTTTGATATATTGATTTCATTTCTTTTGAGTATATGATCAGTAGTGGGATAGCTAGGTCATAAGGTAGATCTATTTTATCTTAAATTTTAATTTTTTAATTTTTTAAATTTTTTAATCTTATTTATTTAAAATAAAATTTTAATGCTAATACCTTTTTTAAAAAAAACTTTTAACTGGGTACATCTTAGCAAAAGTAATATTTCAATCCATTCTTCAGTCCCCAAAATCCACACTCTACCTCCTGCCTGTGGGCCTGTGTAACAACCGCAGCCCGCATTCCTCAGTCCTTGCTGCGTGGCCCTTACACATGCTGTCTGGCCCATGTAACTTGATGTAATCATGTGCACATTATTTTCTGTTATCTCCCAAGGAGAGTGTGCAGTCCTTCAGTGAAAAACTGTTTCATGACTATTTGTATCTCCGGCAATAATGTTTGTGGCCCTCTCTTTTTATGCCGGAAAATGTGTGTAAAAAGGTAAAAAGCCCTTTCTGTTGGGAAAGCAGCAGCTGGAATATGAGCTGCAGCTTTTACATATTAAGCATGATATTCTGACCTTTGTCCCACAGCTGTGAGGAAAGAAGGGCTTTTTGAAAGGAAACTGCGCAGAAGCCACAAAGAAAAGGATCTGTTGTGACTAAGGGCAGAATCTTCTCAAACAGCTTCATTTCTGCTCAAAGGTACAAAACTGGAATAAACAGCCCCTGTTCAAGTACCCACCACAGAAACAGAGTGAGTCGTGTCACTCTGAGATGTCTCAGATCCTTGGTGCACCCAGAGGCCAATGTAGCCAGCAAGACCCCGTGAAGAGTGCTGAGCCCAGAACCCACCTCCCCTCCAAAGGCCGACCCAAAAGTAGGCTGGAGAAGGACAGAAGGACACAGGTCTTTATCACACTCACTCCTCCAGGCCTCTCTGCAGATAGAAGGACGATGGCTGAAAAGGTGGAATGCTTACACCCTGCCCTGCACAGGCCCCTGTGGGAAGCAGGTACCCAAAGAGACCCCCAGAGCAGCAGCTGCTCACCCCGCCCTGATGTCGGCCAGGTGACGGCTCCGGGGCTGCATCCCCCAAGGCACCACATCCCACCGCAGTGAGGAGAGGCTCCAGGCAGGCTCTGATAAAACTCCCACAAAGCATTATCCCAAATGCAACCCAGGTCACACTCCTGAGGAAACTACCTTCTCAGGGTTCAAGATGGGGGTTTGGGTCACCAGATTTCAATAAGCACATGTCAACAGCTGTAAGCTCTGGGCTGCGAAATACATGAGAGTGAGGAAAGGTGACCTCTCATGAGTCCTCAGCTCTTGGCCATGCTCAGCCATTTAGATTCCACAGGGATCTTACTGCATATTACTGAATTTGAGGAATTGATAAGGACTGTGTCAACGGTTCCTGATGTTGTCAAGAGTCTAGAACACACAAAGACAAACAAAAACTCCGGGTGTGCCTTGTGGATTCTGTTACCACAGCTTATTCTCATTAGCTTTAGACAGTGCTTCATATGCAAATGATATTTTAC
This sequence comes from Galeopterus variegatus, assembly GCF_000696425.1. Lineage (NCBI taxonomy): Eukaryota > Metazoa > Chordata > Mammalia > Dermoptera > Cynocephalidae > Galeopterus > Galeopterus variegatus. Next base: position 609,276 of record NW_007726547.1, read on the forward strand.
ACTTCTCCTCGTAACTCTTCCGCTTATTCTCATTAGCTTTAGACAGTGCTTCATATGCAAATGATATTTTACACTTCTCCTCGGAAGAGAAGAGCAGGCAGGAATTAGAACTTTTCTCAAATAACAAGACTAGGCAACTGAACATCAG